>NC_082722.1:41551320-41851320 GCF_030144855.1 Hypanus sabinus
AACTTCCAGTGACTTTTGCTAATACCTTGAGGTGCTTACTCAAGATAGTCTAGACCTCAGAAACTCATGGAAGGAGGGATCACTTCTACTTGGCGGACGTTAAGGATTGACCCAGGTCTGAGGTCCGATCTTCAAAGTCAATTATCTCTCAAGTACACATTGAAGGCAAAAGTGAATTTGATCATCAATATCCTAATTTGCCAAGAGGTGGCTCCCAAGATTTGGAAAGTGGTTCATGTTTTCCCGAGTCTTGACTGAACCTTTGTTATGAGAGAAAAACGGGAACAGTTTGATGAGGACCTTCATCTTGTGAAAGTTAATTGTAAACTTCCGTGTTTTTTGTCTCACGGAATCTTGGCCATTCCCTGCCATTCTGGACGCAGCGATATAGTTCACTAGTTTCACGATTCAACACCAAGGTAGGACTGATGAGTCTCACAAGGGCAGAGGAGCTGGACTATGTTTTATGATAGACTTCTTGTGGTACTCAAGTGTAGTGGTTCTGTCCCAGTCCTGCTCACCCAACCCAGAACATCCGGCAATCAAGTGTCATCCATTTTATCAGCCATGGGAGTTTTCAACCATCATCTTGTTAGTGGTGTACATTCCACCTCTGCCCTGTGTCAAACAGGCTCTAGTCTGAACAAACAGAGCAACGCAGTCGACAGGCATGAAACAATGCACCCTGATACCGGCCCCATCGTTTTAGGGATTTTAACCAGGCCAGCTTGCAAAAGTCTCTAGATAATTATCACCAACATATCACTTGTGGTACCAGAGGAGCCAACACACTGGATCACTGCTTGACTACCATTAAGAATGCTTACCATGCCATCCCACGTTCACACGTTGGGAAGTCTGATCATCTGGCTGTACTTCCGCTCCCTGAGTTTAGGTAGAGGCGGAAGACTTCAGCACCAGTAGAGAGGACCAAGAAGGTATGGACAAGAGAGGCACAGGAGCATCCACAGGACTGCTTTGAGTCAGTGGATTGGACAGGGATTCAGGGATTCATCTTCGAGCCTGATTGACTACACCACACTGACTTCATTAAAACCTGTGTGGATGAGAGTGTGCCTACAAGGACATACCATGCATACCTGAATCAGAAGCTGTGTATGAACCAGGAGATCTGTAATCTGTTGAGGGCCAGATCTGCGGCATTCAGGTCTGGTGTCCCAGGACTATACAAAAAGATCAGCTACAACTAATGGAGGGCTATGTCAAGAGCAAAATGACAATTATAATTGACGTTAGAGGCAGAATTAGATACAATCAAGTCTGGCGGAGTTTACAGGCCATTACTTCCTACAAATTGAAACCCAACATCATGAATGGCTGTGAAGCTTCACTGTCAGACAAGCTCAATGCTTTTAATGCACGCTTTGAAAGAGGGAATAGAACTACAGGCTTGAGGATGTCTGCAGCATCCAGGGACCCTGTGACCTCAGTTGTGGAGGCTAACGTCTTTCAAGAGGCTCCCAATGGTGTACCTGGTAGGGCTCTGTAAACCTGTGCCAACCACCTGGCAGGGGTGTTCAAAGGCATTTTTCAATCTCAATTGGATACAGTCTGAAGTTCCCATCTACTTAAAAATGGCAACAATCATACCTGTGCTCAAGAAGAGCCGTGTGAACTGTTTAATGACTAACAACTAGCATTCACATCTACAGTGATGACGTGCTTTGAGAGGTTGCTTATGGCTGAAATCAACTGCTATCTAACTAAGGACCTGGATGCACTGCAATTTTCTTATCACCACAATAGGTCTACCATGGATGTGATCTCATTTGCTATTCACGCGGCCTTGGATCATCTGGACAATAGTAATACTTAGATCAGGATGCTGTTTATACAGCTGTTTGTACAGCTCAGTGTTTAACACCATCATTCCTACAATTTTGATCAAAGTCTCCAAAACCTGAGATTTGTACTTCCTCTATGATCGTCGACTTCCTCACCAGAAGACCACAGCCTGTGCGGATCAGAAATAGCATCTCCACCTCACTGACTATCAACACTCGCACACCTCAAGGATGTGAGCTTAGCCCACCGCTCTGCTCTCTCTACACCCATGACTGCATGGCTAGGCAAAGCTCAAAAGCCATCTGTAAATTTGTTGACAACACAACTATTGTTGGCCACATTTCAGATGGTGACGGGAAGGTGTACAGGAGTGAGGTAGTTGAGCTGGTTGAGTGGTGTCACAGCAACAACCTATTGCCACATAACAACATATTCCAGTGATATTAAACCTGTTCCTGAAAACCCATTCTCTTGAATGTTTTAGTAGACAAACATCCATTGCCTTGGAGCTCAGTTTCCATGAGCATTGCCAACAATTGGAATTTGGGGGATTTGCAGTAGAATTATGCTTTAATTGGGAGGACAGTCAGTACGTTATAGGAATAGGTGAGCAAGATGGGACCAGAACGATTGAAGGTTATTGCAGGAGCAAGCTGTAGGAGGCGACAGTCCAGCAGTGTTGGAAGGAACCAGCTATTCTGGGAGTGCTCAGTGCTGGTGGAGTAGCCTACAAAATCATCTTGAATAACACAATATTAAAATACATAGGAAGACAAAGATGTTTTTCTCACCTGTAAAAATTAACTGCTGTATGACTGAGGTAGAAAGCTCAACTTAGAAATAAAATATAACCCCTCCATTGAAATATTATTTTAAATGTGACCTTTCTATTTCGGAGATCATGGTATTAATCCCATTTTTGTGGTAATTCCATGGTTAAAAACTAGCCTAGATTAGCACAAGGTCACGTTAGCAACTCAGATGAAGACTTAATGTACATGTTTGGCGTTAATGGTCTGTGCCACAATTTATCAACAGACACTCAGTGCCCACTCTGTTAGGTACTTCCTACACCTAATAAAGTGGCCACTGTGTGTGTTAGCGGGTCTTTTACTGCTGCAGCCCATGCAATTCAAGATTCGACTTGTTACGCGTTCCGAGATGCTCTTCTTCACAACACTGTTGTAATGCATGATTATTTAAGACACTGTCACCTTGAACTAATCTGGTCACTCTACTCTGACTTCCTTCATTAATAATGTGCTGCTCACTGGATTTTTTTTTGTTTTCCACATTATTATCTGTAATTTTTAGAGACTGTACTGTGTGAAAATCCCAGGAGATCAGGAGTTTCTGAGATAGTCAACCCACCCTGTATGGCATCAACAATTATTCCACAGTCAAAGTCACATTTCTTCCCTATTTTGATGTTTGGTCTGAACAACAATTGAACCTCTTCTTCTTCATCATCTTCAGAGGTTTTATGCTGGTTGGCAAACAGCTTTAAGATGCATTACCCCCAGCTTCCAAACTGGAATGTGGGTCCATTAATATTGTTAATGTTAAATTTTGTTTTATTCTGTGATAATTTAAAAATCAACCATCCCCTCTTTTAAGAAGTTACAGAACCTGGGCCTCTATACGTCCCTCTGCAACAGGATCCTCGACTTCCTAACCAGAAGACCACAATCTGTGAGGATTGGTGATAACATATCCTCCTTGCTGACAATCAACACTGGTGCACCTCAGGGGTGTGTGCTTAGCCCACTGCTCTACTCTCTCTATACCCATGATTGTGTGGCTATGCATAGCTTAAATACCACCTGCAAATTTGCTGATGATACAATCATTGTTGGTAGAATCTCAGATGGAAACAAGCGGGCAAACAGGAGTGAGATAAGCCAACGAGTGGATGGGTGTTGCAGCAATGAAAGAGCTGTTTCACAGAGAGGGATCAGAAGTGGAGGGAGTGAGCAGTTTCAAGTTCCTGGGTGTCAAAATCTCTGAGGACCTAACCTGGTCCCAGCATATCAGTGCAGTCATAAGGAAGGCAAGACAGCAACTATATTTCATCTAAAATGTCCTCTTTCTTTAAGGATCATGGTTTCCCTTCTGCCGTCATCAACGCCTCACCTGCAGCTCCTCCATTTCCTGCACTTTGGCCCTCACTTCATCCTCCTGTCACCACAACAGGGACCGTGTTCCCCTTGTCCACATCTATCACCCCACCAGCCTCTGGATCCAGCATATTAATCT
Organism: Hypanus sabinus; assembly: GCF_030144855.1. NCBI lineage: Eukaryota > Metazoa > Chordata > Chondrichthyes > Myliobatiformes > Dasyatidae > Hypanus > Hypanus sabinus. Next base: position 41,555,383 of record NC_082722.1, read on the forward strand.
CTGCAACTTCCGCCACCTTCAACAGGACCCCACAACTAAGGACATCTTTCGCTCTCTACCCCTCTCTGCTTTCCGCAGGGATCATTCCCTCCACAATTCCCTGGTTCACACGTCCCTCCCTACAGATCTCCCATTTGGCACGTACCCTGCAAGCCTAAGTGCTACACCTCCTCTCTTACCACCATTCAGGTCCCCAAACGGTCCTTCCAGGTGAGGCAACCCTTCACTTGTGAGTCTTCTGGGGTCATCGATTGCATCAGGTGCTCCCGGTGCAGCCTCCTCTACATCGGCAAGATCCGACACAGATTGGGGGACCGCTTCGTCGAACACCTGCGCTCCGTCCGCTACAACAGACAGGATCTCCCGGTTGCCACCCACTTCAACTCTGCTTCACATTCCCATTCGGATATGTCCATACATGGCCTCCTCTACTGCCAAGATGAGGCCCAACTCAGTTTGGAGGAGCAACACCTCATATACCGTCTGGATAGTCCCCAGCCCCTTGGCATGAACATTGACTTCTCCAACTTCCGGTAATTCATTCCCCCTCCCTTCCCCCATCCCACTTTCACACTGCCTCCTCCTCCAGCTGCCTATCACCTCCCTCATGGTTCCGCCTTCTTCTACTATCCACTCTGCTTTCCCTTTACATTCCTTCTTCACCTTTCTTGCCTATCCCCTCCCTGCTTCCCCTCCCCTTCCCCTTGATCTTTCCCCTTACTGGTTTTTCACCTGGTACCTACTAGCCTTCTCCTTCCCACCCTCCTCCCACTTTTTTTTTATAGGGCCCCTGCCCCCTCCCTCTTCAATCCTGACAAAGGGTCTCGGCCCGAAACGTTGACTGTTCGTTTCCATGGATGTTGCCCAACCTGCTGAGTTCCTCCAGCTTGTTGTACATGTTGCTTTCACCCCAGCATCTGCAGTGTACTTTATGTTATACTTCATTAGGAGTTTGAAGAGATTTGGTATGTCAACAAATACACTCAAAAGCTTGTATAGTTGTACTGTGGAGAGCATTCTGATAGACTGTATCACAGGACTGAAAGAAACTGCAGAGAGTTGTAAATTTAATAGCCTCCATCTTGGGTACTAGCCTACAAAGTACCCAGGACATCTTCAAGGAGCGGTGTCTCAGAAAGGTAGTGTCCATTATTAAGGACCGCCAGCACCCAGGGCATGATGCCCTTTTCTCACTGTTACCATCAGCTGGGGGGTACAGAAGCCTGAAGGCACACTCTCAATGATTCAGGAACAGCTTCCTCCCCTCCACCATCCGACTCCTTAATGGACATTGAACCCATGAACACTTTTTAAAATATATATTATTTCTGTTTTTGCACAATTTTTAATCTATTCAATGTACCTAATCTATTCAATTTACTTATTTTATTTCTTCTTCTTCTTCTTCTTCTTCTTCTTCTTCTTCTTCTTCTTCTTCTTCTTCTTCTTCTTCTTCTTCTTCTTCTTCTTCTTCTTCTTCTTCTTCTTCTTCTTCTTCTTCTTCTATATCATGTGTTGTATTGACCCGTTGCTGCTAAGTTAACAAATTTCACAACACCTGCTGGTGATAACAAACCTCATTCTGATTCAGATTCTGAGTATAGTATGAACTCCTCACCAGTTCTGCACATGCTCAACCATTTCTTTCTAATTACAATACTCACACCTCCCACTATTTGTTTCTTCATTAAAAACAATGTACGATTTAACCTTGTGTGCCTAAACTTCAAGTATCTTGTTGCCATCATCAACCGGGAATAATGAAACCCTGAAGTCCCTGCAAGGACAGCCCAAACAACAGTGACTCTGGCTAAACTAAAACCAATCAGGACAGGCAATAACATTGCTCTCTGATCCAAGTTGAAACTCCTTGAAACTCCTGCGTGGGCTTGTGCTCTCCATCTTGTATGCACGCAGTTCATGGACTTTGACAGCAGAACTGCAAAAGAAGATCCAAGTAGTAGAACTGTGATGATTCAGAAGGATCCTCAGCATCTCCTATATAGACCACGTCTCAAATGATGAAGTATAAAGAACCGACAGCACTCTGGAAGTTGGGGGAGGGGGAAATCACAGTTGTACATAATATGTGCTTCTCTCTAAAGTGTTACCTTGCTGTGAAGATGGATGCCCGCGTCTTGCTGTTACTTTTCACCATGCCCTGTCTGCTTGACGCTGTGCGGGCTGACAACATGAGTGATTTTTTTGGGCAGAGCTGACGGTTGGCCACAGCCGCTCCGGGGGAAGACCAGCTGGACGAGCTAACTGCAGGTGAAATAAGTGCATGTCTGCACAGTGCACCAGATGTGGGATGTGATGTATTTCGATGCCTGGTAAATATTTTAAAAAAAAAGAACCATCATCCAACATGTGAGACACTATGATGATCTACTGTCCACTGTGAAAAAATAGGCAACTGAGATGGTAAGGCCACACAACAAGATCAAGTGGACTCTCAAAGACTATTCTTCAAGGAATGGCGCAGGGGAAAGAAAAAGGGGCAGACAATATTGCAGGGTGGACTAGAGAGAGCATTGCCACAACCCAGACACTCACCCAGAATCATGAGAGATTGAGACGACTTGGGCAGCGACCATCTGTCCTGCGCCCCTATGACCCAGGCAGGTTGTGGAATCTGTAACCATAAGTCCAAACCTCAATCTCAATATTATTGCCTTCTCCCTCCTGCCCTTTCCTGCATTCCTTGACTATCCAACTTCTTTCTGGATATTATAAAAATATCTTCCTGTTTTCTCTTGATCCAATTCTTTTCTCCACAATTTTTTGATTTCACTTCTAATAATGTTTTTCATTTCTCCTTTACTGTAATTTATTTGAATGTCTACATCTGCTCATTTAGTTCTCCCCTTTGTTAATTTATCCACTTGCTCATTCCCTCTAATATCAACATGTGCTGGGATCCACATAAAACATGTACAGAGTCCCATCATTTTCAGTCTAAATAAGGTTTGTATTATCTCACGCATAATATCTGCTCTGGCCTCTGAATGGAAATCTTTCAGACTCCTGATTGTTGTGCTGGAATCAGGCAATCTGACAACTCACATCAGCTTCACTTCCTCCACCCACTGCAAAGTGAATAGTCCAGCTGTCATTCACCCATATACACTGAGAAACCATAATTTATCCTCACTTACTTTTTAGTGTTAAAATCAGGCACTACCAATCCTGCCCCGAATCTACTATTACTAATTTGGAGTATCTGTGTATATTGGTAAATATCCATAATAATTATTATTTAACAATATCTTGATTTTAAAAAAATTCTTTATTTTTCTGTCCCCTTTTGAATAATTTAAGATTCTCCCCTGGTGCTTCACATTACCATGGAGGTAGCCCAGGAAAAGGCACTGTTGTACTCACTGCCTTTTTACAAATTCCTGTCCATTCTGCTTTTCCTTCACTAATCCAAGCAAACTTCTGATCTTCTTTCTTGCCTTTTCCAGCCTGCATCTAAAATCTGTTTAGTCAGATGATTTTTTCCAAGCCTTGTTGGCTTACCCAATATGTTAATTCAAGCTGTTCTCAGTTCCAGAGGTGTCATTCCCAATTCCACCTGCATTGCCACCACTGGTATTGTCCTTATTGCCCCACTGAACCTTAATGCTCGATTTTGAATTATATCCTGGGCATACTGTGTGATGCTGATCCATATTCCATACTTCTGTTGTCCAGTATTGATTTAATTATTTCTATGTATGGTGCTCTCAAAGATTTCCCATCTGTTCCCCATTTTTTCCTATCCCAGATCCCATTTGACCTCATATACCTACCCTTTCACCATATCCCTTGATGCAGTGACCAATCAGGAACCTGTCAACTTCCATTTTAAATATACCCACAGACTTGGCCTCCACCGCAGTCTGTGGCAGAGCATTCCACAGGTTCACCCACTCCTTGGCTAAAAAAATTCCTCCTTATTTCAGTTCTAAAAGGTTGCTCCTCAATTTTGAGGCTGTGCCTTCTCGTTCTGGAAACCCCCACCAGAGGGAACATCCTCTCCACATCCACCTTATATAGTCCTTTCAACAGTTGGCAGGTCTCAATGAGATCCCCAAGCATTCTTCTAAGTTCGAGTGAGTACAAGCCCAAAGCTGCCAAAATATTCCTCATATCTTAATTCCTTCATTCCCAGAATCATCCTCGTGAACCTCCTCTGGATTCTCTCCAATGACAATACATCCTCCCTGAGGTAAGGGGCTGAAAAGTGTTGACATTACTCAAAGCGGCCTGACTATCATCTTAGAAAGCTTCAGCATTATCTCCTTGTTTTTATATGCTATTCCCCTTGAATTAAATGCCAACATTAAATTTACCTTCTTTACCACAGACTCAACCTGTGAATAAACCTTCCGGGAGTCTTGCACGAGGAGTCCCAAGTCCCTTTGCACCTCTGATGTTTGAATTCTCTTCCCATTTCGATAAATAGTCTGCACTATTACTCCTTTTACCAAAATGCTTTATCATACATTTCCCAGCACTGTATTCCATCTGCTACTTTTTGGCCCATTCTTCCAATTTGTCTAAATCATGCTGAAATTGCATTGCTTCCTCAGCATGATCTATCCCTCCGCCTATCTTCGTATCATTTGCAAACTTTGCCACAAAGCTATCAATTCCACTATCTAAATCATTGACAAACAATGTGAAAAGTAGTGTTCCCAAAACTGACCCTTGAGGAACACCACTGGTCACTGGCAGCCAACCAGAAAAGGCCCCTTTTATTCCCACTCGCTGCCCCCTGCCTGTCAGCCATTCCTCTATCCATGCCAGTATCTTTCCATAGGGTTTTACCTTGTTAAGATGCCTCATGTGAGGTACTTTATCAAATGTCTTCTGAAAATCCAAGTAAATGACATCCATCCCTCTCCTTTGTACACCTGCTTGTTACTTCCTCAAAGAACTCTAAGAGACTTGTCAGGCAAGATTTCCCTTTACAGAAACCATGCTGTCTTTGACTTATTTTATCATTAGTCTCCAAGTACCCCGAAACCTCTTCCTTAACATTGGACTCCAACACTCTCCCAGCCACTGAGGGTGGGCTAACTGGCCTTGAACTTCCTCTCTTCTTAAAGAGTGGAGAGACATTTGCAATTTTCCAGTCCTCTGAGACCATGTCAGGATCAAGTTATTCTGAAAGATCATGACCAATGCATCTGTTATCTCTTTAACAGTCTCTTTCAGGACTCTGGGATGTAGTCTATCTGGTCCAGGTGATGTCCACCTTAAGATCTTTGAGTTTGTCTAGCCTTTTTTCCTTTGTAATAGCAATAGCACTCACTCCTGCTCCCTGACACTCACGGACCTCTGGCACATGCCTAGTGTCTTCCACAGTGAAGTCTGAAGCAAAGTACTTATTAAGTTCACCGGTCATTTTTTGTCCCCTATTTCTACCTCACCAGCATCATTTTCAAAATGGCCCAATATCAACTCTCACCTCCCTACTATTCTTTATATAACTGAAAAAACTTCTAGAATCCTGCTTGATATTCTTGGCTAGTTTGCCCTCATAGTTCATCTTTTCCCTTCTTATAGCTTTTTTAGTTGCCCTTTGCTGGATTTTAAAAGTTTCCCAATCATCCAACTTTCCACTCACTTTTGTTACCTTATATGCCCTTTCATTGGCTTTTATGCAGTTCTTATTCTCCCTTGTTAGCCACAATGGCCTAAACCTACCATCTGAGATCTACCTCTTCTGTGGGACGTATCTATCCTGGGCCTTGCGAACTATTCCCAGAAACTTCAGCCACCTTTATTCTACCGTCATCCGCGCCAATATTCCCCTACAATCCAACTAGGCAATCTCCTCTCTGTAAATCACTTTATTTCTTTGTGACTTGTGCTATGCCTTCTCAAATTGCAGTATGAATTCAATTATATTATGATCACAGCCTACTAAGGGTTCCTTTATCTTAAGCTGACTAATAAAATCAGGGTTATTAAACAACACCCAATCTCAGATAACCTTTCCCCTAGTAGGCTCGAGCACAAGCTGCTCTATAAAGCCATCTTGTAGGCATTCAACAAATTCCCTCTCTTGTGATTTGACACCAACCTGATTTTCCCGATCCCCTTGCATATTAAAGTCCGCTATTACAATTGTGACATTAACCTTATTACATGCCTTTTCCAGCTCCCTTTGCAATCACGACCCCACATTTTGGCTACTATTTGAAGGCCTATATATGATTCCCACAATGTTTTTTGTTTACCCCTTCAGATTTTTAACTCCACCTATGAAGACTTGACATTCTCTGACCCTATGTCACCTCTTTCTAAAGATGTAATTCCATCTCTTACCAACAGAGCTACACCACTGCCTATGCCTTCCTGCCCATTCTTTCAATACAAAGTATATCCTTTGATATTGAACTCCCAGCTATGACTTTCTTTCGACCATGACTCAGTGACGCCTATAACACCATACCGACCAATCTCTAATTGTGTTAAATTGTGTCCATCTTATTCTGAATGCGATGTGCATTTAAATTCAGCATCTTCAGTCCTGCATTCTTTGCCTTTATGAATTTTGCCTCTCTGGCACAATTTAACTCTTTACTCTGTCTGCATATGTATCCAATCATTGGCTTGTACTTCCTTACATTCATATTACATATTACATCATCTACTTGTAAACCTGCTGGTTCATCCACAGCTCAATCATTGTGGTTCCCATCCCCCTGCCATATTAGTTTAAGCCACTCCCAACGGCTCTAGCAAGCCTGCCTGCAAGAATATAGGTCTCCCTCAGACTCAAGTGCAACCTATCCCTTTTGTACAAGTCACGCCTGCCCCAGAAGAGGTCCCAAGATAACTACCCCCCGAGGTCCTGCTTCATAGCTTCCTTTCTAACTCCCTGTATTCAGGTTTCAGAACTCTTCCCTTTTTCTACCTATATTGTTGGTACCAATATGTACCATGACTTCTGGCTATTCAGGATATTGTAGACGAGCAGAAAAATCACAGACCATGGCACCTGGGAGGCAAAGCACCATCTGTGTTTCCTTTTTGCATCCACAGGATAGTGTATGTGCTTCCCTGACTATAGAATCCCCTATAACCGCTGTCAACCTCTTCAGTTCCTTCTGAGCCACAGGGCCAGACTCAATGCCAGGGGCACGACCACTGTTATTTCCCTCAGGTAAATCCCATGCCCCCCCCCCACAGTACTCAAAATGGTGTACTTATTGTTGAGTGGGACAACCACAGGGGTGCTTTCCACAATCTGATGCTCTTCCCTCTCCTGACAGTCACCCAGTTATCTGTCTCCTGTAGCCTTGGATGAATGCCTCCCTGTAGCTTCTGTCGATCACCTCATCACTTTCCCTAGCAAGGCAAAGATCATCAAGCTACAGCTCCAGTTCCCAAACTCGGTCTCTAAGGAACAGCATCTCAATGCACCTGCTGCAGATTTGGCCATTGGGGATGGTCTCCTGGAAATCCCACATCGGACACTCAAACAGAACACTGGCTCTGCAGATGTGCCCCTTCTTCTCTCAAGAGTAAATTCAGAAAAGAACAAAATAAGAAATAAGGAATGAACTTACCTTGCCTCCACCTGTTCTTGCCAAAGCCTTGTTGAGCCATCATCCACAAATGATGATTCTCCAATATTAACTGAACCTCTTGACCATGTCTGCATGCTTTTATGCAGTGAGTTGTCGCTACATGATTGGCTGATTAGATATTTGCATTAATGAGCAGGTATACAGGTGTACTTAATAAATTGGCCATTGAGTGCAGGCTCTGGAAATAGTAGGTCCCTGAAGCAGTGTAGAAAAGAAGACATGGGTCTCTCTGGAAATACCCAGCCATTGTAGGCTTGTCGCAGGGACATTTAATTTCTGCAGATTGACAAATCCATAAAATATAATGGTTATCAGAGGCATAGAATGTGGAACAGTGCAGCATAGTCTTGACCCAAACCAATTAAATTAGTAATCAAATGGCTAACTAAACTAAACTAAGGCCTACACAATGTCCATATCCTTCCATTTCTCTCCCATTCATGTGCCCATCTAAATGTCTCTTATAAGTCCCGAAAGTTTCTGCCCCTACCACCACCTTAGGCAGTGCATCACAGGCATCCACCTCTCCCTGTGTAAAATAAGTTGTCCCTCACATCTCCTTTCAAATGATTTCTCTCACCTCAAATGCATGCTCTCCAGTATTAGTCATTTCAACACTGGAAAAAAGATACTCTGTCTACTCTCGTTATAACACATGCATTCTAATCCAGGCAGCATCCTCTTCTGCACCCTCTCCAAAGCTTCGACAATATTTCTATAATTGACCAACCAGATCCCTATGCAATACCCCAGATGCAGCCTAACTAGGGTTTTATAAAGCTGCAACATAACTTCCTGACATTTAAGTCAATGCTTGGACTATGCCATATGCTATATGCCTTACTAACCACCCTATCAACCACTTTCAGGGAGCTATAAACCTGGACCCCAAGACTCTTCTGCTCATCAGTATTGTTAAGAGACTTGCCCTTAAGCTCGAGTACTAACTCGTTACATTTGACCTATCACTTGTAACACTTCATATTTGGCTGGGTTAAGCTCCATCTGCCATTTCTCCGCCCATCTCTGCAACTGATCTATATCCCATTGTATTCTTTGCCAGTCTTCCATGCTATCCGCAACACTACTAATCTTCGTATCACCTATATACTTTTTCATCCAGGTCATTTACGCATATACATCACAAACATCCAAGGTCCTATTACGGATTCAAATGGAGCACCACAAGTCGCAGATCCCCAGCTAAAATAAGTCTCTTTAGCCACTATCTTCTGTCTTCTATGGGAAAACCACTTCTAAAATACCCAATTCTCCTTGGATCCCATACATCTTTATGATGCCATAATTTCAGGCAGCTGGGAATAATTAAACAACAAGAAACTGGTTAATAACCAAATACTTATTGAAGCGGAAGACTATCTTGATATGACTGGATATTGACCTGGGTCTCCAAATGCTACGATGGAAAATAATGCCAGAAATTGTTAGTTATGCACCTTCTTGCTTTGGATTATATAAGAGGTGAAGTTGAACATCTATGAATTGGCCTGTTCGTGGTATCTCACCTCCAAAGTGTGTATAAAAATGCTACATCTTGTACAATTAGGGAGGACATGCAGATCATGTGTATAAGGTGACTGCGGCCTTCTCGTTCCTGCAAAAGAAAGATGCAATTGAATTAATACGATTCTGTTTGACCCAAGAACAGACTTGTATGAGTTTCTTTTTGCTCCGATCCAGATGGCACGGGCAAGGATCCATTGCAATGCTTCCAAAGGAGTTCTATAAATAACATCTCTGTACCTTGACGTGCAAGGAATTCTTAAATTTCTAGTTACTAGCAAACAACCCATAAATGGTTATCGTTGTGCTTCGCTCCGGGGAATCAAATTCTTATGTAATTGAATTTATAGCTAATATATTTTGTTAATAATTAAAAAAAGCTCCACTAAATGTATTACTATGCTCCCTTATTATGAACTATGCAACATAAAACGGCATGGATATAGTAGTTGACAAGAAATAATATCATATAGCCCTTCAAGCCTGTTGACATTCAGTAAGATCTTAGTTCCAAAGCCACTTTCTCAATTTACTCAGTGAATAAGCATCCACAAGTTTCTGGAAATGAGAAGAAATGAAATCTGATAGGTGATAAGGTGAATTTTAACTTCAGGCTCAAGTTTAATGTGAGTGGGTGTGTTAGAATAGGTGGCAGTGAACCACCTGTCCCTTCTGTCATGCAAGCCTTAGCAATTTAAACACATTTATATACTCGACTCCCAGAAGTTAAGTAACCTTAGCCAAATCAATGGACTGATCACTTTGTATGGAACAAGTGCTGGGAGAAAGCTTACCATAAGAACATAAAGTTTCCCATGAAACTTGCTTTTTAAAAACTTAGATATTAAAATAAAATTTGCACTGGCCAACAATACAGCCTCCAATCTCCATAAGGTTAACTTGACTGCAAGTGTGATGTGCTCCAACATCACCAGCTGCAGATGCCCTCAGTAAGGTTTCCTGCAATATCCAGATCACAATCACAGGACTGGATGAGAATCAGCAAATTAGTAAATAGCCTCTCTTCTGCGCATTGAAAACTGTGACTTGCATATGACAATGACAAAGCAGTTTTAACCTTTGGATGACTTCACTTTCTAAACTTTCAAAGTTGTGTAATCATTGTCAATCAACTTACAGCTTATCTCTGCTATAACCCTTGCTCTAGCTGGATTAATGGGTAACTGATAAAGCCATTGAAATGTTTATTGATTTATACATGTCTAATGAGACCATATGACATAAGATCAGAATTAGGCCACGACCAATCTGGCCTGCTATGCCATTCCGTCATTCCTGATTATCATACCTCTCAACCCCATTCTCCTGCCTTCTTCCCATAACCTTTGACATGCAGACTAACCAAGAACCTATCGACCTCCACTTCAAATATACTCAATAACCATGACCTCTGCAGCTATCCATGGCAATGGATTCCACAGATTTACCACCCTCTGGCTAATGTAATTCCTTCTCATTTCTGTTCTAAATGGACACCCCTCTATTTTGAGGCTATGCACCCACTTTAGGAAACATCCTCTGCACATCTATTCTATCTACTCTTTCATTATTTAATAGGTTTCAAAGAGATCCCTGCACCCCCCCCCATATTCTTCCAAACCGCAGTAAATACAGCCCCAGGCCCAGAGCCACCAAATGATCCTCATACATTAACCTTACCATTCCTGGAATCATTTTTGTGAACCTCCTCTGGACCCTCTCCAACGCTCGCACATCTTTTCTTAGTTAAGGAGTCTAAAACCACTTACAATACTCCAAGTATGATCTCACAAGTGCCTTATAAAGCTTCAGCATGACTTCCCTGCTTTTATAGAAACATAGAAAATAGGTGCAGGAGTAGGCCATTCGGCCCTTCGAGCCTGCACCACCATTCGGTATGATCATGGCTGATCATCCAACTCAGAACCCTGTACCTGCTTTTTCTCCATACCCCCTGATCCCTTTAGCCACAAAGGCCATATCTAACTTCCTCTTAAGTATAGCCAATGAACCGGCCTCAACTGTCTCCTGTGGCAGAGAATTCCACATATTCACCACTCTCTGTGTGAAGAAGTTTTTCCTCATCTCGGTCGTAAAAGGCTTCCCCTTTATCCTTAAACTGTGACCCCTCATTCTGGACTTCGCCAACATCGGAAACAATCTTCCTGCATCTAGCCTGTCCAATCCCTTTAGAATTTTATATGTTTCAATAAAATCCCCCCTCAATCTTCTAAACTCCAGTGAGTTTCTATGTTTCTATATTCTGTGTTTCTATGTTTATATATTCTAGTCCTCTCAAAATGAACGCTAACATTGCATTTGCCTTCCTTACCACTGACTCAATTGGCAAGTTAACCTTTAGAGGATCCTGCACAAGATCTCCCTTTGCATCACTGATTTTTGAAATTTCTCCCCATTTAGAAAATAGTCTTTGCGTTCTTCCAAAGTGCATGACCATAGACTTCCCTATATGGTATTCCATCAGCTACTTCTTTGCCCATTCTCCCAACCTGCCCAAGTCCTTCTGTAGACTCCCTGCTACTGCAACACTACCTGGCTATCCACCTATCTTTGCATTGTCTGCAAACTTGGCCTCAAAGCCATCAATTCCACCAACCAGATCATATAACATGAAAAGAAGGAATCCCAATATTGACTACTGTGCAACTCCACTAAATAGCTAACTGGAATAAACCCCAAGCAAGAGGAAATCTGCAGATGCTGGAAATCCAAGCAACACACACAAAATGCTGGAGGAACTCAGCAGGCCAGGCAGCATCTATAGAAAAGAGCAAACAGAATAATCCCCATTTATTACAACTCTTTGCCTCCTGTCAGTCAGCCAATCTTCTATCCATGCTAGAATTTTTCCTGTAATACCACGGACCCTTATCTTGTTAAGCAGCCTCATGCGCACCTTCTTGTCAAAGACCTTCTGAAAATCCAAGGAAGCAACATCCACTGACTCTCTTTGTCTATCCTGCCTATTATTTTCTCAAAGAATTGCAACAAATTTGTCAGGCAAAGTTTCCCTTTAAGGAAACCATTCCTACATTGGCTTGCTTTATCATGCACCTCCAAGTACCCCAAAACTTCATGCTCAGTAATGGATTCCAAAGTTTTTCCAACCACTGACGTCAGGCTAACTGCCTTATAATTTCCTTTCTTTTGCCTCGCTCCCATCTTAAAGAGTGGAGTGACATTTGCAATTTTCCAGTCCTCCAAGACCATTCCAGAATCTGGTGATTCTGGAAAGATCATTGCTAATTCCTCTATAGTCTCTTCAGCAACCTAGTTCAGAACGTTGGGGTGGTGTCCATCTGGTTCAGATGACTTATCGACCTTTTAGTTTCCCAAGCACGTTCTCCTTAGTAATAGCAACTACATTCACTTTTGCTCCCTGACATTCTTGAATTTCTGACACACTGTTGGTCTCTTCCACAATGAAGACTGATGCAAAATACTTAGTAAATTCATCTGCCATTTTTTTGTCCCCCATTACTACCTCTCCAGCATCATTTTCCAGCTGTCCTGTATCCATTCTTGCCTCTGTTTTATTCTTTACATCCAATATCTGAGAAAACTTTTGGTATCCCCTCTGATATTTTTGACTGATTTATCTTCATATTTCGTATTTTCTCTCCTTGTGGTTTATTTAATTGCCTGTTAGTTTTTAAAAGCTTCCCAATCCTCTAACTTCACACTAAGTTTTGCCGTATTATATGTCCCCTTTTTTGCTTAAATGCTAACTTTGATTTCCCTTGTCACCCACGGTTGCCTCATCCTCCCTTTCAAAAACATCTTCATCTCTGTGATGTATCAATCCTCTGCTTTCCAAATTGTCCCCAAAAACTCCGGCCAATGCGGTTCTGCCATCATTCTGCCATTTAGTGCCACCTTAGAATTAATATTGGCCAGCTTCTCTCTCATGCCTCTGTAATTCCCTTTACTCCACTGTAATACTGATACATCTGACTTCAGCTTCTCCCTCTCAAATTGTAGTACGAATTGTAGTACGAATGTTGTAATTTGTATCCCACACCCTGGCTACTGTCTTGAGGCCTGTATATAACTCCCATTAGAGTCTTTTTACCCTTGCTCTTACCCTTATCACCCCTTTCTAAGGATTTACTTTCATTTTTTAGCAACAGAACCACCCCACCCTATCTGCCTACCTGTCTGTCCTTTTGATGCAATGTGTATCTTTAGATGTTTAGCCCCCTGCTATGATCTTCTTTTAGCCGTGACTCATTGATGCTCACAACTTACCTGCCAAACTCTAACTGTGCCACAATCTAGCCTATTATGTGCATTCAAATATAACACCTTTAGTCTTGCATTCATCACCTATCTCAATTTTGCTTCCATGTTACATTTCAACTCATTGCACTGACTGCAGTTTTGCCCTATCACTTGTCTTTTCTTCCTCAGAGTCTCACTGCACACTGCATCTAATTGTAAATCAACTGCGCCACTCTCAGCCCTATCACTTCAGTTCCCATTCCCCTGCCAAATTAATTTAAACCCTTCCCCAGAAGAGATCCCAATGATCCAGAAATCTGAAACCTTTCCCCCTGCACCCCATCCTCAGCCATTCATTCACCTGCCAAATCATCCTTTTCCTGACTAGCACGTGCTGCTGGGAGTAATCCAGAAATTACAACCTTGGAGGTCCTGCTCCTCATCCTCTTCTCCAGCCTCCTCTACTAACTGCACAGGACCTCTTCCCCCTTTCTACCTATGTCAATGTTGTGAAGAGAAGAATTCAGCAGCTCAATAGTATCTAACTTGTTGCTCAATTGCATTGAATTTCCTACAACTTTGTTTTAATTTTGAAGTAAATAATTTACTCATAATGTGATAGGGTGATTTTCCAAGTGCACTAATAATATTAAAGTTTATCTGTTACTAATTCACACCTAAATGCTGCAGACTGACATGCATGACCATTAATTTGGAAAGAACATGGTTGTGAATCTTTGGTTTTTCAAATCACTCTAATCTGGCAGTGAAAGAATTTAAGATTAAATCTTTAACTTATAAGAAAATAATTAATAAAGTTTGTTATTGTCATTGAGTCATTTTATATGAAGTATAACTCAAGGTTAGCTTGATTAATTTTGGCTGGGAAGGCTTAGAATCAAACACTATATGCATGGTTCCTCTTACTTAATTTCTTTTCTTCACAGCAGGTCAGTTAGCTGCTTACACCTCACCTCACCTCTATAAACCAGCAAAATACTTTATGTGCTCACTGGAATTCAGTGCTCACTTATTTCATTAATACAGCTTAGGAACACAATCATATTAGAAAAGGTGCAGGGATGCGCTGTAAAGGCTCTCAGTCCTGCACTGCCATTTGATCAGATCATGGCTGATCCTTGTTCACAGTCTCACCTGATACCAATTTCCAAAACCCTATGATCTCAGGCCAGAAGAATCTCAGCTCTATTAGAAGAGATTTTCCAAAGACTGACAACTCTGACTTTTCTCATCCCAACTGTAAGTGGACAGATGTGGTGGTTTTATATTTGCACTGCCAGCAAAGGTGGTGGAGGCAGATGCAGTAGGGTCTTTTAAGAGACTCTTGGCTAGTACATGGAGCTCAGAAAAATAGAGGGCTATGTGATAGGGAAATTCTAGACAGTTTCTAGAGTATATTACATGGTCAGCACAACATTGTGGGCTGAAGGGCCTGTAATGTGCTGTAGATTTCTATGTTTTATCCTGAGACTGCACACCTTGTGTGAATTCTCCAGCCAGATCAACTCTCGTTGAATCTCATTGTTTCAATGAGATCATTCTTCCAAAACCAAGGGAGTTTAAGATGATATAACCTGACTTACACACATAGCACAGCACCAACACCACTGAACCACATGAATCTACCTTTCCAACCAAATTGTACATGGAAATCAAAAGGTAATGCAGGTAACTGAAAACAGCAAACAAAAACAGGGCAGGATAGGGAAGACACTGCTTCAGTAGTACGTTTCTTTTCTGCATGGCACTTTAAATTGTATCTAGTGTGTGGCATCTCAAGATGTCTGAGGTTGATAGTGAAGGGATATTGCACTTGAAACAGGCCGTTTGGTCCACTGAGCGCATGCTGACCATCAGCCATCCATCTATACTAACTCTGTAGTAATCTCATTTATCTCCCCAGATTCCTATCAACTCTCCCAAAGGTGGCCACTCATCCTCATCCTACAGAAGGCATCTAACCTGCCAACATGTAGCTCTGCGGGATGCAGGAAGAAACTAGAGCAGCCAGGGTGATGTGTACGATCACTGGGAGAGCGTGCAAATTCCACTGACATAGGAGAAGATTATCCACAGAGTTACTAGTTACACGGTTGTACTACTTAAAGGTGGATGCTGGAGCATTTACACCATAGGACAATATGGTAGCATAGTGGTTAGCATATTGCTTCCAGTGCCAGTCAACGATCACTGATCAGGGGGGTGGGGGGGCGGGGAGGTTCAATTTCCGCTGCTGCTCGTATGCTTGCAAGGAGTTTGTACATTCTGCCTGTGACTGATAGGTTTTCTCTGGGTGCCCCGGTTACCTCCCACATTCTAAAGCTGTGCAGGTTGGGGTAGTGAGTTGCGGGTATGCTATGTTGCATGGCAACACTTGTGGGCTGCCTGGCACAATCCTTGCTGATTTGATTTTATTGCAAATGGTGAATTTCACTGTGCACATCGATGTTTTGATGTTCATGTGACAAATAAAACAGATCTTTCATCTTTAGCCCTAGGGTATCCAATTTTTAATGGAAGGTGTGCATATAATATCATTCACAGCTCTTTCCACAAGTAAACAGCTGAAGATGCAGCTTGGAGGAGGCATTGCTTACCTTTATCTCCATGTGAGTTAGATCTAATCCGGAAAATACCACACAAATGAAGAAATATCATGAAGGAGATTATATGGCAGTGCTGGCAGATCCATATCCCCTAGACATGTCTGAGTACAGCTCCTAAGATGGCAACTCTTGTAACCAGAATGTTTCAGAAATTTTTGCATCTTAGTTAGCCCCTCTCAATTCTTCTTTGTCACTTTCATACTCCAGAATGTTTTGGATTCCCAAAAGAATGCATACTTGGTACTTCATGAAGAATTGGTGGAGATAAGATAAAATGTACAAAAATAAACGAATGCCTGGAGCAAAATCTCAGTCAAAGAAATATACTGAAGCAGTCATGGATTTGGATAACAGTATTCAAGAGGCTTTGTGTAACAGCATTGCAGTAATCAGTCAGCCAACACTCCACTGGATTTGCTGGCCCAGGGTTCTGGCAATGGGTCTCATAGTATGAAGAGTTCAGAAACATGACTGATTACCCTGTTGGCACTCTGCCCTTGTCCATCCTTTTTGTCAGCAAATTAGCTCGTGCTGCACCCTGATCATTTGTCAACCAATTATTGAACCTTTACACTGGGCCTCTTGAACCCAGTGAAGGAATAACAGGAAAAAACATCACATTCACCATGTCAGAAATCATACTGTAAAGAAAGAGGATTCAAAACTAAAGTCTCTGTGAAAAGAATTCCTACTTTGACAGACATAAGGAGTGACAAAAATCACATTGAAATAGTTTTTACTCTTGACAATACTCTTTTAAATCTGAGGATGTCAATTCTTGTTTTCACGAGCTTCACACCTTTGTACAGAATAGTTATTGCCCAAAATGAACTTTGAAATGAGTAGATTGAAAATGAGGCTGCTTTTGGATGCATGACCCTTGCAGATTGTTATTTAAAAGGGAATCTCTCAAGCCAAGAAAGTACTGGTTATTTCAGTGGTGATTCAAGCAGAGATCAAAAGACAAAGAAGAGGCCTGCACAGAGCAAACCAAGCAGAAGTGGTGAGTTTGACAGTGATTAGTGTCATGTTGGCTATCACTGGAACAATAAGTGTGTATTTCTTATGAGCGGTATTTTGCAGAAACAATGCTGAATGAAATTGAGCAAGAAAGCAAAATTAAATTGTTTGAGTGAAAGAAACTTGTACATAATGGAAATTTCCCCATAACCTTCAGAAAGTATATAAATCCAGACGATTTCTTTTCATACAGGACTCTGAAGAAAAGAAATAACAAATGACAAAAAGTAACATTTAGAATGTGTGCATGCTGGCTATATCCTACTGGCAATACTGATCTAATTTATTTTATATACTTTAACCTATTTGATGTTAGGGGTCAATTTTTAGAATCTTATTGTATAGTATTGTTGTTCATTTTAGTCAGGGCTTTTTGTCTAAACAGGGTGATAGTGAGAGAATGTCAAAAAATTATCTACAGCTGCTGGATATGTGAAATAAAACAGAAAACGCTAGAAATGCTCAGGAGGTCAAGGAGCAGATGTGGAAGGAGAAAATCTCAGCATCTCAGATCTAAGGCTTTTGCTCAGAACTGAGCAATAGTGTGCTAAGTATTGTGAATAGAAAATCACGAAGTTAATGATAAATGTCTACTTTTATGATTTTTCAACCAAAAACAAAGATAAAGGGATTAAGGATTAATGTCCCATGCACGTCAAAACATACAGTGAAATACATTTTTGCATCAAATCAAATTAGTGAGGATTTGGTAGGATTGGACAGCCTGACATTGTCACCACACTTCCAGCACCATCATAGCATGCACACAACTCACTAGCCATAGCCGTATATCTCTTTTGGTGTGCAGGAGGAAACTGAAGTACCCAGAGGAAACCCACAGGGTCATGGGGAGAAGGTACAATCTCCTTATAGACAGCAACGGGAATTGAACTCCTATCTTACAGCAGGCACTACAAAGTGAAACGTTACTGTACTGCTCAGAAACACAAAAAAAACAAGTAATTAAAAAATGTATTTTCTGTTGATGCAATTACAGTTTAAACATGTTTCATATCAGTCTACGCTGCCGTAATTTCTAACTGAAATTCAATCACAAATCATGGGTTGAACAGTGAAAGAAATAGTCAGCTTCTGCAGTACTTGAAGCAAATTCACTGGCTATAATTTAATGCTTTACAGATAGCAGCGACGCTCACTCAGAATTTGGTGCAGTATTACCTATCATTATTCCTGCAAATAAGCCCATTGCTTTTATGAATTGGAAAGCCTTCAATTTGCAGGGCAGCTTGCCAGGTTGTGCTCACAGTAAGAGAGATAGGAGAGAAGGTCTTATCATGTCAGTAAACTTTTATAAGCTCTGAAGCCTGGTTCTGTGAACGAACCTGGAGGCACTAATCTCTCTTCCACTTCTCTCATTACACGCCGACTGACTTTTCATGGAAGTCACATTTCCAAGCTCTGTTTTCTTAAAAGCTCTCCTGTTACAGTGTCTGAAAGCCAGGACACCACATCTGTTGCCTACATGTATGTTGGTCTACCCTAACCTGTCAAAGTATCAAAACAACACTTGCCCTCTGAAGATGGCTCTTTCCCATACAACACCTTATATGTACATCATTACTCAAATTTAATCAGAATTTGATCATAAGAATTATTAGGGCCTCCCATTCTTATCAATGGGAAGCAGGGGCTCCTTATTGGCAACAGTACAATGTATTAATCACAGAAGACAGTGGAGACAAGTCATTAAGTATATTCAGGGAGGAGACAGATGAAGTTCTGAAAGCTAAAAGGGGTTAGAGATCTGGAGGAAGGGCAAGAACTTGTGAAATGGATGGATTAGCCATGATGGTGTCCAATGGCTCAGTCACAAAAGGCTGAAAGCTCTATTTCTGCTCCTGTTTTCAATACCTTTGCGTAACATATGAGTCAACTGTCAGTGTTCACCTACTATGGAACGAACACTCATCATTCTCCATGCGGCAAGTGAAGCTCCAGCTATGGGTTTTTTTATTTCTAGAGAGATTGCAGACTTGCAAGAAATATAAGATTGTGGTAGCAGTTGATTTTAACTTTCCACATATTGACTGGGACTCCCAAAATGTAAAAAACTTGGATGAGATAGAGCTGGTCAGAAAAGTTTCTTTAATCAATAAACAGAGTTCCTAACCAGAGAGAGTGTGATACTAAATCTATTATTATGGAATGAGACAGGGCAGACGACAGAAATTAGTGTAGGGGAGCAATTTTCATCTCGTGATCATAATGCCGTTAGTTTCAGGACGATTATGGAGGAGAATAGGTATGGTCCCTGGTTTGAGATTCTGAATTGGAGAAAGACAGATTTTAATGGTAGCAGGAAGAATCTGGCAAATGTTGTCCAGGACAGATTGTTTTCTGGCAAAGGGGTACTTAGTAAGTAGGAGGCCTTCAAAAGTGAAATTTTGAGAGTACAGAGTTTGTAAGTTCCTATCAGAATAAAAATCAACGATTACAGGTTTGGGGAACCTTGATGTTTGAGAGATATTGAGGCCCTGTGTTATGAACCCCATAACTGGGTCACTTACCAGCAAAGATAGAGAGGTCCATTGAAGTCTGATGATACTATTTTTAACAGTATTTATTAGTAAAAATACACAAAAATTATATCAATGCAACCATACAGATAATATACGTCGTCAATACTAAATCTAAAAGTTCGGGTATAATAATAATCAATAAGAAATAGCTCTATCATTGTCTAGGGGATAATGTATTGTCCGATGGAAATATAAAAGTCACTCAGTTCATTCAGGCTGCAGCCTTTTGGTTGGAGAGAGAGAGATTTTTAGAAACTTGCCGGCTTTCCTTTTATGATTTCAATCTGTCAGAGTCCCGTTGGTGTGGCCTTTCACTTGTGGCCTCTCCTTTAGCTAAACCGTTCTTCTGTGGTGAGCCCGCCAACCCAGGCAAGGGAGGATGCACACGGGCCCTCACCGGCGTTCGCTATAAAACGTTGTCACTGGCCCAGACCCTCTTTTATCCTTACTCACGGAGTCTCAGATGTCAATCAGGTTGGGATGATGTAATCCCTCAACCAGCCCACTCTGGTCCTCCCCTGAGGGGCTTCAATGAATAGTACAGTACTCAATACACAATTCCATCTCCAAGAGACAATGGCCGTTATCAATGGTTTTGTTTCGCTGAGGCCAGGACACATTCCAAAACCTTGAGGATTTTCTCTCATTTCCTGGGTCCCAGACCCAAATTAATAGCGATCTTGCGATTCTCAAAAAGGAGGGGGCGACTTTGTACCCTTCAGAGTTGTGGCACATTCTGAGGGCACTTTGTACCCTCAGAATTGTGGCACATTCGTAACACCCCCTTCCTTCAAAGATTTTTACCATTGGTAAAAATGAATTAATACAGAGTCTTACAGGATTTTAGAATCTAACATAATACAGAAGAGTTTTTTTTACACTACAGAGTAATACAGTTATACATTCAATTCAGCATCTAAGCAGTTAACGATTACATTGTCACTTCCTTTGATATCTTAACATCTTGTACCTTAATAAATTCTTGTAGTATCAGACTCCAATTTAATAACCACCTATTTTTATTCCTTTTCTTCAACAAACAAAAACTAAAGAGTTGTGATCTTAACTTACGTGTATACTACAAAAGTTCATGCAAATACTAATCTTTATGTTACTTTCAAACTTAACAGTCAATCTTTCATGGGGGTTGTCTTTATTATTCACATGCTTTGTCAAAATCCCTTAAAACCGGATCCTGTTATTTAAAATGGCACCCCGTCAACCCTCGCCCCTTTTCCAGTTAACTCCCATGTAGTTAACTTGTATACTAGTGTGGAATAGGCTTTCACATAGGAGTTAATTTATCAACAATGTGTTCCAAACTTAGACCATTTTCCGAATTTCCACACAATTCTTTAATTTTAAGCACGTCATTAGTTTTATCTTCAGGACCCTTCATGCTATTAGTTTTCAATTTAAAATCTGCAAGTGATCTCTCTTTGTCCAAACAGCATTTCAAATTCTGCCTCTTCACAGCACACTCTTGAATAACAATAGCGTGTGGGGCACCTTTACATTCCAAATCAACCTGTAATTGATTCGCAGGCACCTTGTTACCAAGCCATTGTCTCTGCAGCCTGATTACTGCTTCTGACACCAATCCAGATTTTAAATTTTCTTCATTCAATTTGGGAACTACACTTTTCCCTTTTCCTTCAATAATAATATTCACCTCACCACCTTTTATCTCCTCACTAACTTTTAGCACACATTTGAGCACAAACAACTGGGAATTCTCACTTCCCACTATTACCAAGGTTAACCCTTTCTTCACTGAACCATCTGACCCACAAGGACTGCATTCCTTTTCAACTGAATCAAATACCTCAGACTTTTCCTGAGTTCCATTACTAGGTTCAGTACCATGTGCATCCACATCTTGAACACACTCAAACGGGACATCTGCCTCTTCCAGGCTTTCAATACCCGTACCCTTTTCAAATTCTAAATTCCCCTGATCCTCCCAGCTACTCTCTGGGCAACTCCCTTCTGGAGTGAACTCAACCCCGGGGGCTGAAACAACCTCATCTGCAGACTTCTTCAAGGTAATGACATCCTTTTCATCTAGGATTGCCCTCATTTCATTATCGGGAACACCTTTAAAATTTTCAACTTCTTCAAACAGTTCTGCCAAACCAGACAGATCATCCATGTCCAACCCTGGACCTCTTAACAGTCTTATCTGTTTCTCATCTTTACTTCGTGCCTCTATAAATTTCCTCCTGGCTAAGGGCAGGACTACCTCCTCTCCCTTACTCTCTTTCACTTTTCTATTCTCCATTTTACCACCTCCGTTTTAACTCCTCTTGGTACAGGATCAGTAAAAATGTCTCGGCCAAATCAATACTGGCCGGATTTAAACTGGTCTCGTTCTCAGCTGCCTTTCTCGACATGCTGCGAGTGGTCGCACATGCGGGATAGATCTTGGAATCTAGGGGCGGGACCTCAACACTTACAGGCTGGCTCAGCAGCTCCATGGCCGACCAAACATCACCACCAGCTAAATCATTACCCAGAAGGATGTCTACGTCAGTTCTCGGGAATTCTGATCACACCCCTATTTCAACTGGTCCAGATACCAGCTCACAATTTATAATGATCTTATGCAAGGGCACCGCTTCTGTCCCTTGTCCTATGCCTCTCAAAGCCACCTCTCCAGTCTTGCCACCAAAATCCAGTACCTTACTGCTAATCAATGACAGCTCAGCTCCCGTGTCTCTCCAGATCCGCACTGGAACTGGTGTGTTTCCCTCTCTCACAGACACGGTTCCTTCTGAAATACATTTCTCAGACCCTTCTCGTACTCTGTCTACCTGGGGCTCTCTCGTCGATTTACTGATTACCACAGCACATCCTATAGGGACTGCTGCTTTCCATTTTCCTGTCTCCTTCCTCGGAGCAAGGCACTTAGATGCAATATGACCCACCTTTCCACAATTAAAACAGGTCAAGCCAGGACCTCTCCTGTCGTCTTGTCTCTCCTCCTCAATTTTACCACTAGCTCCTGGCGGGATCTCTGCCTCAGCCGGCGGGCTTTCTCGATCATTCCCACGGTCTCTCTGGTAACTTTTATTCGAGGAAAACTTTGTCTTGTGGGTTAGAGCATATTCATCTGCAAACCTAGCAAATTTGGAGATGGACTTATTCGGCTTCTCATTCAAATACATCCGGATATCATCCGAAACACAACCTTTAAGTTCCTCAATCAGAATTAACTCCCTGAGACTCCAAAAATCTTCTTCTACCTTTTCTGCTGCACACCACCGGTCCAAGAGCACACCCTTCTCATAGGCAAACTCGGTATATGTCTGATTCCACCCTTTCTTTAAATTTCTGAACTTTTGTCTATAGGCTTCAGGTACCAATTCGTAGGTCCGAAGAATGGCCTCCTTTACTTTCTCATAATTTTCCGACTCTTCCTCCTCCATGGACAACGCCACATATGCCCGTCCTGCCTTCTCTTTAACACACTTTGTAACAACGCCACCCATTGCTCTTTGGGCCACTTCTGACTCACTGCCACCTTTTCAAAATGCAAGAAATAACTATCAACATCCGTCTCCTCGAATGGAGGTACTAACCTAAACTCCCAACTAACATTAAACCTCTCCTCTTGGTCTGACCCTTGAGCTCTTCGCTCTTGCCTTAACTTTTCGATGTCCAAGTCATGTTGCCTCTGTTTCTCTTCCTCCCTTTGGTTCTCAGTTCTTTCCCTCTCCTTTTCAGCTCTCTCCTCCTCTTTTTCAGCTGCTTCCAGCTGCTTTAACTTAATTTCATGTTCCAAACTTAATTTCTCCAACTCTAACTGAGCCGTCCCACTAGTTGGTACCTTTTCAGGGATATCTTCCAATACCTCAGCAGAAAACATGTTCTTCACAATATAATACTGAGTTATGGCCCTCCGCACCTCCCACTTTTTCATTGACAACCTCACCTCTGCCAGGTTTAGTCCTTTCGCAATATTTACCAAGCCCGACTTTGTGGCTGCCTCTAGTGCCGCCAGAGTCAGGTTTTCTATAAATTCATCCACATCCATCTTTGCTGGTTCCCCTCTGGTTACCCGCACATCCAAATCCAAGTTTGGACTTACAAGCCCGATTCACTGGCCCTCCAATTTGTTATCAAATCTCGAGATGAGGCCCCCACTTTGTTACGAACCCCATAACTGGGTCACTTACCAGCAAAGATAGAGACATCCGTTGAAGTCTGATGATACTATTTTTAACAGTATTTATTAGTAAAAATACACAAAAATAATATCAATGCAACCATACAGATAATATACGTCATCAATACTAAATCTAAAAGTGCGGGTATAATAATAATCAATAAGAAATAAGCTCTATCGTTGTCTAGGGGATAATGTATTGTCCGATGGAAATATAAAAGTCACTCAGTTCATTCAGGCTGCAGCCTTTTGGTTGGAGAGAGAGAGATTTTTAGAAACTTGCCGGCTTTCCTTTTATGATTTCAATCTGTCAGAGTCCCGTTGGTGTGGCCTTTCACTTGTGGCCTCTCCTTTAGCTAAACCGTTCTTCTGTGGTGAGCCCGCCAACCCAGGCAAGGGAGGATGCACACGGGCCCTCACCGGCGTTCGCTATAAAACGTTGTCACTGGCCCAGACCCTCTTTTATCCTTACTCACGGAGTCTCAGATGTCAATCAGGTTGGGATGATGTAATCCCTCAACCAGCCCACTCTGGTCCTCCCCTGAGGGGCTTCAATGAATAGTACAGTACTCAATACACAATTCCATCTCCAAGAGACAATGGCCGTTATCAATGGTTTTGTTTCGCTGAGGCCAGGACACATTCCAAAACCTTGAGGATTTTCTCTCATTTCCTGGGTCCCAGACCCAAATTAATAGCGATCTTGCGATTCTCAAAAAGGAGGGGGCGACTTTGTACCCTTCAGAGTTGTGGCACATTCTGAGGGCACTTTGTACCCTCAGAATTGTGGCACATTCGTAACACCCCCTTCCTTCAAA
Organism: Hypanus sabinus; assembly: GCF_030144855.1. Classification (NCBI taxonomy): domain Eukaryota; kingdom Metazoa; phylum Chordata; class Chondrichthyes; order Myliobatiformes; family Dasyatidae; genus Hypanus; species Hypanus sabinus. The sequence goes on from NC_082722.1 coordinate 41,579,911, forward strand.
GATTTTTACCATTGGTAAAAATGAATTAATACAGAGTCTTACAGGATTTTAGAATCTAACATAATACAGAAGAGTTTTTTTTACACTACAGAGTAATACAGTTATACATTCAATTCAGCATCTAAGCAGTTAACGATTACATTGTCACTTCCTTTGATATCTTAACATCTTGTACCTTAATAAATTCTTGTAGTATCAGACTCCAATTTAATAACCACCTATTTTTATTCCTTTTCTTCAACAAACAAAAACTAAAGAGTTGTGATCTTAACTTACGTGTATACTACAAAAGTTCATGCAAATACTAATCTTTATGTTACTTTCAAACTTAACAGTCAATCTTTCATGGGGGTTGTCTTTATTATTCACATGCTTTGTCAAAATCCCTTAAAACCGGATCCTGTTATTTAAAATGGCACCCCGTCAACCCTCGCCCCTTTTCCAGTTAACTCCCATGTAGTTAACTTGTATACTAGTGTGGAATAGGCTTTCACATAGGAGTTAATTTATCAACAATGTGTTCCAAACTTAGACCATTTTCCGAATTTCCACACAATTCTTTAATTTTAAGCACGTCATTAGTTTTATCTTCAGGACCCTTCATGCTATTAGTTTTCAATTTAAAATCTGCAAGTGATCTCTCTTTGTCCAAACAGCATTTCAAATTCTGCCTCTTCACAGCACACTCTTGAATAACAATAGCGTGTGGGGCACCTTTACATTCCAAATCAACCTGTAATTGATTCGCAGGCACCTTGTTACCAAGCCATTGTCTCTGCAGCCTGGTTACTGCTTCTGACACCAATCCAGATTTTAAATTTTCTTCATTCAATTTGGGAACTACACTTTTCCCTTTTCCTTCAATAATAATATTCACCTCACCACCTTTTATCTCCTCACTAACTTTTAGCACACATTTGAGCACAAACAACTGGGAATTCTCACTTCCCACTATTACCAAGGTTAACCCTTTCTTCACTGAACCATCTGACCCACAAGGACTGCATTCCTTTTCAACTGAATCAAATACCTCAGACTTTTTCTGAGCCCCATTACTAGTACCATGTGCATCCACATCTTGAACACACTCAAACGGGACATCTGCCTCTTCCAGGCTTTCAATACCCGTACCCTTTTCAAATTCTAAATTCCCCTGATCCTCCCAGTTCCTCTCTGGGCAACTCCCTTCTGGAGTGAACTCAACCCCGGGGGCTGAAACAACCTCATCTGCAGACTTCTTCAAGGTAATGACATCCTTTTCATCTAGGATGGCCCTCATTTCATTATCGGGAACACCTTTAAAATTTTCAACTTCTTCAAACAGTTCTGCCAAACCAGACAGATCATCCATGTCCAACCCTGGACCTCTTAACAGTCTTATCTGTTTCTCATCTTTACTTCGTGCCTCTATAAATTTCCTCCTGGCTAAGGGCAGGACTACCTCCTCTCCCTTACTCTCTTTCATTTTTCTATTCTCCATTTTACCACCTCCGTTTTAACTCCTCTTGGTACAGGATCAGTAAAAATGTCTCGGCCAAATCAATACTGGCCGGATTTAAACTGGTCTCGTTCTCAGCTGCCTTTCTCGACATGCTGCGAGTGGTCGCACATGCGGGATAGATCTTGGAATCTAGGGGCGGGACCTCAACACTTACAGGCTGGCTCAGCAGCTCCATGGCCGACCAAACATCACCACCAGCTAAATCATTACCCAGAAGGATGTCTACGTCAGTTCTCGGGAATTCTGATCACACCCCTATTTCAACTGGTCCAGATACCAGCTCACAATTTATAATGATCTTATGCAAGGGCACCGCTTCTGTCCCTTGTCCTATGCCTCTCAAAGCCACCTCTCCAGTCTTGCCACCAAAATCCAGTACCTTACTGCTAATCAATGACAGCTCAGCTCCCGTGTCTCTCCAGATCCGCACTGGAACTGGTGTGTTTCCCTCTCTCACAGACACGGTTCCTTCTGAAATACATTTCTCAGACCCTTCTCGTACTCTGTCTACCTGGGGCTCTCTCGTCGATTTACTGATTACCACAGCACATCCTATAGGGACTGCTGCTTTCCATTTTCCTGTCTCCTTCCTCGGAGCAAGGCACTTAGATGCAATATGACCCACCTTTCCACAATTAAAACAGGTCAAGCCAGGACCTCTCCTGTCGTCTTGTCTCTCCTCCTCAATTTTACCATTAGCTCCTGGTGGGATCTCTGCCTCAGCCGGCAGGCTTTCTCGATCATTCCCACGGTCTCTCTGGTAACTTTTATTCGAGGAAAACTTTGTCTTGTGGGTTAGAGCATATTCATCTGCAAACCTAGCAAATTCGGAGATGGACTTATTCGGCTTCTCATTCAAATACATCCGGATATCATCCGAAACACAACCTTTAAATTCCTCAATCAGAATTAACTCCCTGAGACTCCAAAAATCTTCTTCCACCTTTTCTGCTGCACACCAACGATCCAAGAGCACACCCTTCTCATAGGCAAACTCAGTATATGTCTGATTCCACCCTTTCTTTAAATTTCTGAACTTTTGTCTATAGGCTTCAGGTACCAATTCGTAGGTCCGAAGAATGGCCTCCTTTACTTTCTCATAATTTTCCGACTCTTCCTCCTCCATGGACAACGCCACATATGCCCGTCCTGCCTTCCCTTTAACACACTTTGTAACAACGCCACCCATTGCTCTTTGGGCCACTTCTGACTCACTGCCACCTTTTCAAAATGCAAGAAATAACTATCAACATCCGTCTCCTCGAACGGAGGTACTAACCTAAACTCCCAACTAACATTAAACCTCTCCTCTCGGTCTGACCCTTGAGCTCTTCGCTCTTGCCTTAACTTTTCGATGTCCAAGTCATGTTGCCTCTGTTTCTCTTCCTCCCTTTGGTTCTCAGTTCTTTCCCTCTCCTTTTCAGCTCTCTCCTCCTCTTTTTCAGCTGCTTCCAGCTGCTTTAACTTAATTTCATGTTCCAAACTTAATTTCTCCAACTCTAACTGAGCCGTCCCACTAGTTGGTACCTTTTCAGGGATATCTTCCAATACCTCAGCAGAAAACACATTCTTCACAATATAATACTGAGTTATGGCCCTCCGCAACTCCCGCTTTTTCATTGACAACCTCACCTCTGCCAGGTTTAGTCCTTTCGCAATATTTATCAAGCCCGACTTTGTGGCTGCCTCTAGTGCCGCCAGAGTCAGGTTTTCTATAAATTCATCCACATCCATCTTTGCTGGTTCCCCTCTGGTTACCCGCACATCCAAATCCAAGTTTGGACTTACAAGCCCGATTCACTGGCCCTCCAATTTGTTATCAAATCTCGAGATGAGGCCCCACTTTGTTACGAACCCCGTAACTGGGTCACTTACCAGCAAAGATAGAGACATCCGTTGAAGTCTGATGATACTATTTTTAACAGTATTTATTAGTAAAAATACACAAAAATAATATCAATGCAACCATACAGATAATATACGTCATCAATACTAAATCTAAAAGTGCCGGTATAATAATAATCAATCAGAAATAAGCTCTATCGTTGTCTAGGGGATAATGTATTGTCCGATGGAAATATAAAAGTCACTCAGTTCATTCAGGCTGCAGCCTTTTGGTTGGAGAGAGAGAGATTTTTAGAAACTTGCCGGCTTTCCTTTTATGATTTCAATCCGTCAGAGTCCCGTTGGTGTGGCCGTTCACTTGTGGCCTCTCCTTTAGCTAAACCGTTCTTCTGTGGTGAGCCCGCCAACCCAGGCAAGGGAGGACGCACACGGGCCCTCACTGGCGTTCGCTATAAAACCCTGTCACTGGCTTTCCAGCGTTTCTCCTGGTGCATCTGAAGGGGTTGTTCCCCAGACCCTCTTTTATCCTTACTCATGGGGTCTCAGATGTCAATCAGGTTGGGATGATGCAATCCCTCAACCAGACCACTCTGGTCATCTCCTGAGGGCTTCAATGAATAGTACAGTACTCAATACACAATTTCGTCTCCAAGAGACAATGGTCGTTATCTGTGGCTTTGTCTCGCGGAGGCCAGGACACATTCCAAGTCTTGTGTATTCTGGACGTCTCTCTCTCATTTCCTGGGTCCCAGACCCGAATTAATAACGATTTTGCGATTCTCAAAAAGGAGGGGGCTACTTTGTACCCTTTGGCCCCTCAGAGTTGTGGCACATTCATAACACCTGATTAAGAAGAAGGAGATGCATAGCAGGCATTGTCAGTAAAGAGCAAATGAGGTACTTGAGGAGTATAAGAAATGCAAGAGAACTTTTAAGAAGGTAATCATGAAAGCTAAAAGGAGGCAGGAGGCTGCTTTAGCAGACAAGGTGAAGGAGAATTCCAAAGGCTTTTACAGATATATTAAAAGCAAAAAAATAGCAAGGAACAAAATTGGTCCTATGACGGATCAGAGTGGTCATCTATGCATGGGGCTGAAAGAGGTGGAAAGACCTCAGGTAGATTTTGAGTTTACTTAGGAAATAGACATAAAGTCTATAGAAGTGATAAAAAGCAGCAATGAGTTCTTGGACTGTATATAGAGGAGGAGGTGTTTGCTGCCTTGAGGCAAATTAGAATGGATAAATACACAGGACATGACAAGGTATTCCCTTAGACCCTGTGGGAGGCTGGTGCAGATATTACAGGGGTCCAAGCAGAGATATTTAACATATTCTTTGTCACGGGGGAGGTGCTGATGGTCTGGAGGATAACTAATGTTGTTTTGTTGTTTAAGAAAGTCTTTAAGAGTAAACCAGAATATTATAGGCTTCTTTATACTCTCAAAAGCTGAATGCTTGCAACTTTCTTGAAACTCCTTGAACTCTCTTCCAGCTGAAAATCAAACCACATTCCACAAGTAACTTTCTCAGATAAGCTGCCTAAAAAAATAATGTTGTTGTCAGACCAGTGGTTTTGGCACTTTCACGTTTCCTCTGAGCAGCATTGTCCTCCCTTGGTCCAATATGCTTTCCATCCAGAGGCACAGAGACTGGCATCAACACCTGTTTTGCCCTTTGTTGAACAGCACTTCATGGCGTACAGCATGGAGACAGTTGTGGCGTCATCTAGTACCTTTCTTAATTCACTTTCAGTTGACTCTTATACAGAGGATGTGGCTTGCAGATGGTGGATGTGTCGCTAATCAAGTTGTAGTTGTCTCAGCCAATTATGGCCGCACAATGCAGGCACTCCTGTTTTTATCACATACGAGCTCAAAGTGTCATGCAGGTTTTTTCATTTCAATGTTACGTATGTCATTCCCACCAGTGTTATCTTTTCTCCAGTATAATTTCTACATTGGATATCTTTGAAATGCCATTCAAACTCATTTTGTGGAATGACTAAAGCAACTGAGCCAGTGTCTAATTTCATTTTAAATAATTGGCTGTTCAATTCTGGTCATATTGCTTGTCTGTTGTTAGTTGGCACATTATAAATCTCAAGGCTACGCAGTCCTGCATCACTCTCATCATTATCGGATTTCTCATTAGCAGCATGCAGATTACTGCTCTTTTTGCCACTGCAACTTGTCTTTTATTGTTTTCTTTTCTCTATGCAGTCCAGTTATTTTAGTCTGCTCGACATGCTCTTTGTATGTGTCCTACTTTGTTGCATTTTCTGAAAGTTTTGCCTTTAAACCTGCTCTGGTCTGATCTATGTGAGCCCCTGCCACAATGGTAGCACAAATTGTTCAGCCAGGTCATTTTCTGTTTTAGGTGCCGCAATTTTCCTCATGTCCACTTTCATTCCTGACTGCATCTCTGTCGTGTCTCTGCCTGCTGATTCCATTGATACAGCTATTTCAACTGCTCTTTTAAATGTGAGTTGTGCTTCACTTAGGAAATGTTTTTTTTAATGCTTTCTTGTAATTACACAAACTAAATGGTCTCTCAGTGCATCATTATCCCCATCACTGAACTGACAATGCTCAGACAATCTCTTCAATTCAACAACATTTGTTGAAATGGACATCCCTTGCTTTTGATTCTGCTTAAGAAACCTAAAGCCTTCTGCAATTAACTAAGGCTTGAGTTCTTAACATTCCTCCAGTACTTTCATGATATCCGCAAGGTGCATCTTAGCTGGTTTGGTTGGAGTAGTTAAATTTCTAATCAAACTGTATGCCTTTAGATCAATGCACTCAGCAGAACTGGTACTTACTTCTCATTGGCTATTTCACCTGCTTCAAAATACTACTCAATCCATTCAGAGTGCAAAATCCAGTTATCCATTGTGCAATCAAATGGGTCAATCTTTCTGATGCAGCCTGCCATTTCTGTTCTTTCCTTATGGTATTATCACCCGGTTTTATGAACCTGTGAATTCTTCCATTTCCTGCCCTTTTTTAAACTGAACAACTCTCTGCACTTGAACAGGTAGGTAGCCGTTCCAAGTTCATCTTAAACTTTCTCATCAGCACTATTATGCTTTGTAACTCCACACCATAAACTTAATTTGAAGAAAAAGATGAGAGCTCAAGAGATGTGAGTCTTAAATTTGTTCTTTGCTTTCAGCGGGGTGTGAGCGTATCACGTGGTGGTGTGATGGCATATGCCATTCACGTACTTCTTAACCATAATTGATTATTTAGACAACAAGATATGCTTAATCAAACAATATATTTTGAATATTACTGATATAATAAATATACAACAGTCTTGAAGGGATAATAGTATTGAATACCGAGCTGTATTTGATAAAGAGCATCTGATATATATATATATCTTTGCTGCCCAGATGTTCCAGGGTTTAGTGAAGAGCCAATAAAATGGCATCTGCTGTGGAACAGTTGTGCTGGTAGGCAAACTGGAGCAGATCCAAATTGCATCTTAGGCAGGAGTTGATAAGTTTAATCATCAACCTCTCAAAGCACTTAATCACTGCAGTATGTTTCTGCAGTATGTAATATAACCATATAACAATTACAGCACGGAAACAGGCCATCTCAGCCCTTCTAGTCCGTGCCGACGCTTACACTCACCTAGTCCCACTGGTCCGCACTCAGCCCCTAACCCTCCATTCCTTTCCTGTCCATATACCTATCTAATTTTACTTTAAATGACAATACCAAACCTGCCTCCACCACTTCTACTGGAAGCTCATTCCACACAGCTACCACTCTCTGAGTAAAGAAATTCCCCCTTGTGCTCCCCTTAAACCTTTGCTTCCTAACTCTCAAATCATGTCCTCTTGTTTGAATCTCCCCTACTCTCAATGGAAAAAGCCTATCCATGTCAACTCAATCTATCCCCCTCATTATTGTAAATACCTCTATCAAGTCCCCCTCAACCTTCTACGCTCCGAAGAATAAAGACCTAACTTGTTCAATCTTTCCTTGTAACTTAGGTGCTGAAACCCAGGTAACATTCTAGTGAATCTTTTCTGTACTCTCTCTATTTTGTTTATATCATTCCTATAATTTGGTGACCAGAACTGTACACAATACTCCAAATTCAGCCTTACCAATGCCTTGTACAATTTTAACATTACATTCCAACTCCTATACTCAATGCTCTGATTTACAAAGGCCAGCATACCAAAAGCTTTCTTCACCACCCTATCCACATGAGTTTCCACCTTCAGGGAACTATGCACTGTTATTCCTAGATCACTCTGTTCTACTGCATTCTTCAATGCCCTACCATTTACCATGTATGTCCTATTTGGATTATTCCTACCAAAATGTAGCACCTCACACTTATCAGCATTAAACTCCATCTGCCATCATTCAGCCCACTCTTCTAACTGGCCTAAATCTCTCTGCAAGCTTTGAAAACCTACTTCATTATCCACAAAGCCTCCTACCTTAGTATCATCTGCATACTTACTAATCCAATTTACCACCACATCATCCAGAGCATATGACAACCCAATACAGATCCCTGAGGCACACCACTAGACACCGGCCTCCAAACTTACAAACAGTTATCCACCACTACTCTCTGGCATCTCCCATCTAGCCACTGTTGAATCAATTTTACTACTTCAATATTAATACCCGACGATTGAACCTTCCTAACTAACTGTCCCTTCCCTTTTCAAAATGATTCAAGATACAATCTCTATAATGGTTTTATTATTTAATTATTATTTAGTCAGTATTACTGATATAAATTCAGTATGTTAACAACATGTCCAGCAAAACTTCAATTTTAACTGGAATACCATTCTGAAATATAATTTCTGTTAATAAAGCGTGGAAAACTGTCTCTTTGTTACGTTCCATTTTCATAGATGTATTTACATAATCTACATTTATTAGGCAGGGGAGGGGGATAGGTGCATTTAGGAGAAAGAGGCGGTAAGAACACCTGCCTGGTAATTGGATTGTATTGCAATATGTTTTTGAATGTCGTGTGATTTGGTTCCAATGTAGAATGAAAAATAGTTAAAAATCATTTTCCCACTGCATACTGCATGGTTTAAATTTATTCTGCTCACTAAGCACAAAGGTGTGGATACCAGGGCACATTGGGTGACGTCCAATGTCTGCCTTAATCTACCCAATGCACTCCTGGATACCACTTCTGTAAAGCCCATCAGTGAACAGCCCACAGGCCATTCATGCAGTGGAAGGCTAGCATGGTGCTCTCTGGGCTTGCTTCAATGTCTTGGAAAAGATCCCTGCCATGGAACTTACCTCAAGTGGCTTTCCTTTACATATGGACCTGTCTCTCTTTCTCCTAAGATAATGATTCATAACCTTCCCCCACAATCTTGCTCAGCCCCACCCATTACAGAGATGGTGAGTTGAGCCTATCCAACTAACAACCTATTGGTTGATCTGACCTCCACCATCCAGCCGCAATCTGACCTGAACTCTTCTCAGCATTTACCACTCTCTGATGATTAATTCACCTGACTTTCAAACCCCCTCGAGTTTCTGTTCCAGCATCACCAGCTACCATCCTTTCCCTCACTATCCATGTAGTTGACCCTATGTTAACCATCTTCTCCCACTCCTTGCTTTGAGCTCTTTACCAATATTGCTTTACCTATCTCAGCGCCCCCCCCCCACACTTCTACTTACCCCTTGACCCTAACTGTTCTAAAGCTGGTCAACCCTGAATCCCACATCACTCTCTAGCTTTGTAATTATCCCTGGTCTACACTTACCATTGTGTATCTGGGACCAGCCCTGGAACTACCGAGCAGGCCTTTGATTGTACAAGGTCTACTTTGTAGCACAGAGCAACTTTGTCCAACTTTACTAAATTTTCCAGCAAAGAATCTTATTTGGTTTACCACAACCATATTATCTGACTCATCTGACAGGGTTTCTATCAATTACTCACTAGAACAGTGATCTTCATTATTTTTACAGCTGGACAATCTTGACATAAAAAGACGTTAGTGAAAGAACCTATACTCCTTTTATGGGTGTTGCTTTACCCCTACACTTTTAAAATTTATTTTATTTCATTCTATCTCACTTTAGCTGTTATTATGACAACACTTTTCTTAATATTATGTTCTTCCTCGATATCATTCTCTCTATTCCTCTTTCTTCCTTCACATCCTCATTCTCATTTCTCTCCATCTCAAATCTTGCCCTCTCTTTCTCCTCTTTTTTCTCATTCCCATTCCTTTCTGTTCTTGTGTCTTATCCAATCACATTGATATTGTCTCCAAACTTTCTCGCCCTTTTAATTAATCCTTTTCTCTGGCTCGCTGCTTCTCCATTTCTCCTGCATCCGTATCTATTGATTTTTCTGCTTTCATTCTGCTTATCTGTCTCTCAGAGGGTTTCAGGCCCTGTCTTACAGAATACGAGTGGGCATGTACAGTATACTTCTGTACTTGCATGTTCCCTCGCTATCTATGATTCTCTCTTTTTTTCTTTGTCTCTGACACACACATAATCTCTGACTCTGATTTTAATAACTTTTGGGAAATGCTGCAATCAGAAAAAAAATTGTATGGAGACAATGATAATATTAATAAAAGACAGAGATAATCTTAAAAAAATGAAGATGTTGGAAACATACCAAGTATGGGCAAAGGATCAAAATAAAATTATCTTATCAAAATAAGATAAAATGAAATATGATGATAAATCACTAAGAGATGAAACAGTTCTAAAGGGATGCGAAATGTAGAGACAGGAAACAGTAAATTTTAGTCCCTTATAGCAAAGGCAAGAAAATTATAAGAGAAAGATGAAGATGGTAGTAAAATGAAATACATACTTTGGATCAATCATTCTAGGAAAACTTATAAAAATGTTTGGAATGAATAGCAAACGAAGAGTTATTCAGATTGCAGTTTTATTAGAAATTAGGGCTTGTAAGTTATAAAAACAATAAAACTACTGGATTTCCCATTCTGTTTCCTGGGAATTCAAATAATTCTCAGGAGAGAGAGTCCTTCTTCTTTCCCCAAATTTTCACAGGTTTAGGAATGGTCCCCCCGACTGAAAAGAGACAAACATGTCCTTGTCATTCAAGAAAGCTGGGTGAGGAGGAATCGGAACTATGCACTAGTTAGCTTGATGCCAATATGAGAGCAGATACTGAGTCTTCTCTTGTGCATCTGGTACCAAAGTATTTAGAAAATCAATATGACTAGGAAGAATCATATCAGATTTAAAAATAAATCAAACCTGTCTTAATTTCCAGCCACCATCTTTCCACACTTCTGTGCCCATTCCTATCAACTCTCCATACACTTTTACCTGTTCCTGACTCTCAATACACATCTTATCCTGAGATTTCAATTTCTGAAACCGATGACCAAGCAGCCTACAGGACGGTGAACCCACAGAAAGCACCCAGCCCAGACAGAGCACCTAGAAACCTGTGATGATTAACTAGATTGCATGTACTCTGAGATCTTTAACTTCTTGCTTCAGAAACCACCTGCTTCAAGCAGGCTGCAATCATACCGGTGACTAAGAAGAACCTGGTGACCTGCCTCAATTACTATCATCTAGTAGCACTTTGATCCACAGTGATGAAGTGTTTTGAGAGGTTGGTGATGAAACAAATTAACTCCTGCCTGAGGAGCAACTTGGAGTCACTCCAGTCCGCCTACCGGAACAACAGGTTGACGGCAGATGCCATCTCATTGGCTCTTCACTTAACCTTGGAACATTTGGACAGCAAAGATGCATCAGGATGCTCTTTATCAATTATAGCCCAGCATTCAGTACCATCATTCCCTCAAAACTAACCAATAAACTCCAAGACTTTGGCCTCAATATGCCTTGTGCAATTAGATCCTGAATTTCCTCACTTGCAGACCCCAGTCAGTCAGCAACAACATCTCCTCCATGATCTTCATTAGCAAAGGGGCACCACAAAGCTGTGTGTTTAGCCCCTGTTCTACCCACTTTACACTAATGACTGTGTGGCTGTGCGCAACTCCGACACCCTGTACAGGTTTGCTGATGATGTCTCTGTCTTAGGCTGAATTAAAGGTGGTGATGAATCAGCATATAGGAGAGAGTTTGAAGATCTGGCTGAGTGGTGCCATAACAACAACCTCTTACTCAATGTCAGCAAGACCAAGAAGCTGACTATTGATTTCGGGAAAAGGAAACAAGATGTTCATGAACAAGTCCTTTACATTCCTCGGTGTTGTTATTTCAGAGGAGGTGCCTTGGGCCCAACACATAAGAGCAATTACAAAAAAAAAGCATGGCAGCGCTTCTACTTCCTTAGGAGTTTGTGAAGATTTGGCAATACATCAAAAATTTTGACAAATCTCTATCGGTGTGCAGTGGAGAGTATATTGACTGGCTGCATCACAGCCTGATATAGAAACACCAATAGTCTTGAATGGAAAATCCTACAAAAAGTAATGGATATGGCCCAGTCCATCATGAGTGAAGCCCTCCCCACCATTATGCACATCTGTGCAAAGTGTTGTTGCAGGAAAGTAGCATCCATCATCAGAGAAACCACCATCTAGGATATGCTCTCTTCTTGCTGCTGTCATCTGAAAAAAAGGGAAGGAGCCTCAGGACTCACCCCACTAGTTTCAGGAACAGTTACTATCCCTCAGCCATTAGGCTCTTGAACCAAAGGGGATAACTTCACTCAACTTCACCTTTCCCCCATCATTGAAATGTTCCCACAACCTATGGAATCACTTTCAAGGATGCTTCATCACATGTTCTCAATATTTATTACTTATTTGTTAATTCTTATAATGTTTTTACTTTTTGCATTTGCACAGTTTGTTGTGTTCTGAACACTGGTTGAACACACAAGTTGGTGCGGTCTTTCATTGATTCTGTTATGGTCATTATTCTATTATGGATTTATTGAGTATGTCCACAAGAAAATGAATCTCTAGGTTATATATGGTGACATGCATGGAATTTGGTAATAAATTTACTTTGACTTTGTCCCCAAAACAAACATGTATCAGTCCCAGGCTGCTCTTATCTGGGATGTGCATAAGATATGCAAAAATAAATGAGACGTAATGTCATTCAAACAAAGAATTCTAATGGGCTTGATTGAATAGATAGGTATTTACTTATCGTTGTCCATATTTTATGAGGTTTCATGTCTGTGTTTTTGTAAATGCTGTGTGAATAAGTCAGATTATGCCAGTCAAAACTGACTCCTTGCCTAGGATGGCATGAGCAGAGTTATCACATTTAATAGGTGTGAATAATGAAAAACATGAGTGGGTCAAATTGATTCCAGCTAATTATCAGTGTGTAAATCTGCCCTCAATCATCAGTAAAGTAATGGAAATTCACTGGCATTGCATCCAAGTACCATTTATTCACCAATAGCCTACATGGCCCATCTACGTTTTGCCAGGACTCTTGTGGTCCCAGACCTCAACACAGCCTTGGCTCAAACACTGACTAAAGAGGAGAGTTAGAGTTACTGTCCTTGATGTTAATGAATCAATTGACCATGTGTGTTGTCAAGGAGATCTGGTAAAACAGAAAACCAAATGAATTATCAATGAGAACCACTCCAATAGTTAGAGGCATATCATTGCTGGATTGGGTTGTAGAATAGCTTTTTTGTAGTTTAACTTCCTTATGGCTGTCTGTATTTTTATATTTTCACCCATATTCATGTGCTTGTTCAGTGAGTTTTTCAGTGGTTACAGCTGATATTGTATTTTGCAGAAACTTGTTAATGTCAGTGGTGGATGTCACATTACTTGAATCTGGCTACTTAATTGGTTAACCATTATTGATTGGAATTTCAGTGGAATTTACTGTTACCTATAGGCTGGAGTAAGAAGACCATAGCACCTTTGTCTCATCTCTTCTCTCTTTTGTTTCCTCTCTTTCTTCATTCCCTCTTTCAGCATTCTTCTCCTTTCTATTCTGAATTCAGAATCAGGTTTACTATCAGAGGCAAACGTTGTGAAATTTGTTAACTTAGTGGCAGCAGTACAATGCAATACATGATAGTATAGAAATAGGTAAATAAATAAGTCCATTACAGTAAGTTTATATGTATATTAAATAGTTAAATTAAAAATAGTGCAAAACAGAAATAATATAAACAAAAAAGTGAAGTAGTGTTCGTGGGTTCAATGTCCATTAGGAATTGTATGGCAGAGGGGAAGAAGCTGTTTCTGAATTGCTGAATTGTCTTTACCTCCTCTACCTCCTTCCTGACGGTAACAATGAGAAGAGGGCATATCCTGGGTGATGGGGTCTTTAATAATGGATGCCACATTTCTGAGGCACTGCTCCTTAAAAATGTCTTGGATACTATGGAGACTAGTACCCAAGATGGAGCTGACTGGTTTTACAACCTTTGTCGTTTCTTTTGATCCTGTGCAGTAGCTACCCCCCTCACCAGACCAGACAGTGAAACACCCTGTCTGAATGCTTTCCACAGACCACCTGCAGACATTTTTGAGTGTTTTAGGTGACAACCCAAATCTCCTAAAATTCTTAATGAAATATAACTGCTTTCGTGCCTTCTTTATAGCTGCATTTATATTGAGACCAGGTTAGATCCTCAGAGATCTTGACACCCAGGAACTTGAAACTGCTCACTCTTTCCACTTCTGATTCCTCTATGAGGATTGGTACATGTTCCTTCGTCTTACACTTTCTGAAGTCCACAATCAGTTCTTTGGTCTTACTGACATTGAGTGCAAGCTTGTTGCTGTGGCACCACTCAACTAGCTGGCATATTTCATTTCTGCATGCCCTTTCATTTCCATCTGAGATTCTACCAACAATGGTTGTGTCATCAGCAAATTTATAGATAGCATTTGATTTATACCTAGCCACACAGTCAAGTTAAGGATCCATCTGCAGAGCGAGGTACAGAGGCCCAGGTTCTGTAGCTTATCAATCAGGACTGTGGGAACGAAGGTGTTTAAGGTTGAGCTATAGGAAACAAACAGTATCCTGACATAGATGTTTGCATTGTCCAGGTGCATTAAGACCGTGTGAAGAGCCATTGAGATTGTTTCTGCTATGGTGATAGGCAAATTGCAGAGGGTCCAGGTCCTTGCTGAGGTAGGAGTTGATTCTAGCCATGACCAACTTCTCATAGCATTTCATCACCGTAGATGTGAGTACTACTGGACGATAGTCATTAAGGTAGCCCACACTACTCTACTTGGGCATTGGTATAATGTTGCCCTTTTCAAGCTGGTGAGAACTTCCAACTGTAGAAGTGAAAGTTTGAAAATGTCCTTGAAAACACCCACCAGTTGGTTGGCACAAGTTTTCAGAGCCTTACCAGTTAATCCAGTGGGACCTGCCACCTTGCTTCCTGTAGCACTTGATAAAACGATCATAAGCAGCAAGTTTTATGCCTCATTCTTAACTCCTGAAGAAGCTCTGGATTGTAAAAGTATCAGGGTCCAACACCATACACAAAGGAAGATGGCTGTGGTTGTTGAAGAGCAATCACCTCAGTCCAAGGGCGGTGTCCAGCAGCAGGGTTAGCTGTTTCATCAACGATTGACTTGCCTTTAATGTCAGAAGTAAGGATTTTTGATAGCGATTGCATAACATTCACATCGCCTCAACAAATGTCGTAGCCTCTGCTTGCATCCAGCAAGATCAGGATAGCTAGAAATGAGACAATGAGCTATTAAGTGGCAAGTAACAGGCTTCTCAGTAACTCTAAGCTTCTCAGAGATACCCAGATTCTGAAAAGATATTAAAAAATTATGAAAATAATACGCTTCTTGAGAACCTTCATCATTAGTCGTGTATTCTGTTCTCTGATTCAGTTTCTCCGAGTCTCATGTCTCCCAGTTCTGTATCGTTGCCTTAGCACCAACTGAGACCAAACTGGAAACAAACCACTGGCATGCAGTATTAACTTTTCTCTGCAGCTTTTTAACCTCTGCATGGCATTCTGCATATTGTAGGTCTTGCAAATGGATTCAAAGCTGCAACTGGGAGGAGGTAAGTATTCATGAAGGACCACTCCGTTGTTTCTCAGTGCACACAGGTGCTGAATGGAAACGTTACAGAGAAGTTCACATCTTCTGCAGACAGTATCAATAACTGCAGTATGTTCACAACAATCTTGGAATTGGAATTGGAACTGGTTTATTATTGTCACATGTATCAACATACTGTGAAAAGCTTATCTTGCTTACTGTTCATACAGATCGAATCATTGCAGAATGCATTGAGGTGGAACAAGTTAAACAATTACAATTCAGAACAAAATGTATCAGCTACTGAGAAAGTGAAGTACAGGTAATCAACAGGTGCAACCTCATAATGAGGTAAATTGTGAGTCAAGAGTTCATTTTGTCCTATTAGGGAACATTTAATAGTCTTATGATAGCTATCCTTGAACCTGGTGGTAATGCTTTCCAGTTTTTGTATTTTCTGTCCAATGGAAAAGCAGAGAAAAGGGAATGTCCACGGGTGGTGTCTTTGATTATGTTGATGCAGCAAGTAGACAGAGTCCGCAGAGGTGAGAATAGCTTCTGTGATATGCTGAGCTGCGTCTACAACTTCATGCAATTCCTGCAGAGCAGATACCATACTAAGCCGATATATATCCAGATAGGATACTTTTTGTGGTGCATCAATAAAAATTGCGGGTGTGTGCCAAGTTCTTTTTAGCCTCCTGAAGAAATAGATGTGCTGCTGAGCTTTCTTGTGATTGGACTATGACATGCCTTTGCTAATGCCACTCCTCAGAATGTGATGTAGACAGGAACATGTGCTGATCCCCCCTCCTGAAGTCAATGACCAGCTCTTTTGTTTCTCTGACATTGAGAGAAAGGTTGTTGTCATGACATCATGTTACTAAGCTCTCTACATCCGTCCTGTACTGTCATTCATCATTATTTGAGAAATGCCCCACTATAGTGGTGCCATCTACAAACTTTTGCTGCAGAATCTATCCATGCAGTCGTGAGTGTACAGATTAGGGGTTTGTGGATGGAGCCTTGTGGAACTCCAGTGTTTGGAATAAGCATGGCAGAGGTATCACAGCTCATCCTTACCCATTACAGCCAGGAAGTCAGGAAGACCCCAGGGTCTAGAATCTGGTAATGCATTAGCTTGGAATTATAGCATTGAGGCCAGAACGGCAGTCAATAAACAATAGTCTGACATTGGTGTCTTTATCATCCAGATGCTGCAGAGATGAGTGCAGGGCCAGAAAAATGACATCCATTGAAAGCTTGTTTCAGCAGTAGGTGAAGTGGAGAGGATGAATGTTGCTTGGAAGGTTGGAATTAATGCATTCAGTCACCCAGCCTCTCAAAGAACTTCATGATGGTGGATATCTAAGCCACTGGGCTATAGCTGTTTAGGCATGTTACCTTGACTTGAAAAGCAACATTTTGAGAGTACAAAGCTTGTATGTGCCTGTCAGAATGAGAGGTATAAATAACAAGGGCAGGGAACCCTGGTTTTCAAGAGATATTGAGGTCCTGGTTAAAAAAAAACAGAGGAGATGCATAGCAAGCATAGGCAGGCAGTCACAAATGAGGTGCTTACGGTGTACAAGAAAAAAAAGAGTGCCCTTCAGAACAAAATCAGGAAGGTTAAAAGAAGGCATGAAGTTGCTCTAGCAGATGAAGTGAAGAAGAATCCTAAGGGATTCTACAGGCATGTTGAGAGCAAAATGATCGTAATGGACAGAATTGGTCCTCTGGAAGACCAGGATGGTAATCCATGTGTGGAGTCAAAACGTGGGTGGGTGTGATGTAGCAGAAGTTAAATGAATTCTTGGCATCTGTATTTACTTGAGAGATGGATACGGAGTCTATAGAAATGAAGTAAAGCGGCATCAACTTCATGTACCCTGTACAGAATACAAAGGAGGAGGTGTTCGCTATCCTGAAGCAAATCAAGGTGGATAACCCCTCAGAGCCTGACAAAGTGTTCCCTCAGACTTTATGGGAGGCAAGTGCAGAAAGTGCAAGGGCCAAGCAAAGACATTTAATACTTTATAGGCTGGTGAGTCAGACATAAGTTGTGGGATCCTAAGGGACCAGATATATAAGTATTTGGCTAGACATGGACTGATTAAGGATAGTTGGCAAGGCCTCATGGGTCATCTCTAACCAATCTCATAGAGTTTTTTGAGGAAGTTACTAGGAAAGTTGATGAAGGCAAGGCAGTGGATGCTTTCTACATGGACTCAGTAAGGCACTTAACAAGGTCCCACATGGGAGGCTGGAGAAGAAGGTTCAGTTGCTCAGCATTCAAAATGAGGTAGTAAATTGGATTAGGCATTGGCCTTGTAGGAGAATCAGAAGTTGGTAGTGGAGGGTTGCCTCTTTGACTGGAGGCCGGTGAGTAGTGGCATGCCACAGGGATCGGTGCTGGGTCTGTCGTTGTTTGTCATCTACATCAATGATCTGGATAATACTGTAGTTAACTGGATGACACCAAGATTGAGGGTGTAGTGGACAGTGAGGAAGGCCAGCATGGCTTGCAGAGGGAGCTGCACTAGCTGGAAAAAATGGGTTGAAAGATGGCAGATGGAATTTAATGCAGACAAGTGCGAGGTTTTGCACTTTGGTAGGACCACCCAGGGTAGGTCTTACCCAGGGCACTGAAGTGTGTGGCAAAACAAAGGGATCTAGGAATACAGGTCCATTATTCATTGAAATTGGTATCACAGGTAGACAGGGTTGTAAAGAAAGTTATTGGCACATTGGCTTTCATAAATCAATGTATTGAGTACAGAATATGGGATGTTATATTGAAGTTGTATAAGACATTGGTGAGGACTAATTTGGAGTATTGAGTGTACTTTTGGTCACCTACCCATAGGAAATATGTAAACAAGGTTGAAAGAGTACAGCAAAAATTTACAAGGATCTTGCTGGATCTGGAGGACCTGAGTTATAAGGGAAGATTGAATAGGTTAGGACTGTATTCTTCAGAATGTAGATGACGGAGAGGAGACTTGATAGATGTATACAGAATTAGGAAGAGTACAAATAGGGTAAATGCATGCAGGCTTATTCCACTGAGGTTAGACTGACAGACAGACATACTTTATTGATCCCGAGGGAAACTGGGTTTCGTTACAGTTGCACCAACCAAGAATAGTGTAGAAATATAGCAATATAAAACCATAAATAATTAAATAATAATGAGTAAATTATGCCAAGTGGAAATTAGTCCAGGACCAGCCTATTGGCTCAGGGTGTCTGACTCTCCGAGGGAGGAGTTGTAAAGTTTGATGACCACAGGTAGGAATGACTTCCTATGACATTCAGTGTTGCATCTCGGTGGAATGATACGCTGGCTGAATGTACTACACCAGAGGACATGGCTTAAGGGTGAAAGTTGAAGTGTTTAAGGGGAACATGAGGGAAAACTTACTCACTTCCAAGATCGTGAGAGTGTGGAATGAGCTGCTAGCACAAGTGTCCCATGCAAGCTTGATTTCAATGTTTAAGAGAAGTTTGGATAGGTACATGGATAGTAGGGATATGGAGGGATATGGTCCCGGAGCAGCTCAATGGGAGTAGGCAGTTTTAATGGTTTCAGCATGGACTAGATGGGCCAAAGGGCCTGCTTCTGTGCTGTACTTTTCTATGGCTCTATGACTGCCTTATGCCTTATCTCCCAACCATTTACTTCAGCACCTCTTTGATTACTGACCTCAGTGCTCTTTATTCCCTAAATATCTAACAGCCTATCAATCTTTGTCTCGAATATATTCAATGACTGCGAGTTTACAATCTTCTTGGACAAAGGTACACCAGCCTTTACATAACCATATAATCATATAAACATAAAACAACTACAGCATAGAAAGAGGCCATCTCGGCCCTTCTAGTCCGTGCTGAAAGCTTACTCTCACCTAGTCCCACCCATTGACCTGTACTCAGCCCATAACCCTCCATTCATTTCCTGTCCATATACCTATCCAATTTTACTTTGAATGACAATATCCTCCTTCTTTGAATGAAGAAATGTGTTCTCATTTCTGCTGTGAGAAAATTGTGCCACATTCATTCATTTGGAAAACATAGAAAACCTTATTAAAGCCTTTAATATACACAAGACTACCATTGTTCTCCTTTTGTGCTTTAACTAACTGTGTAAAATTCACAACTAGCATAATAGGAGTGTTAGAGTTAATATCTCCAAGTCATCAGTGCTGCCATTTCAATGAATAAACAATTCAAAACTCAATTATTGACTCATAGAATCACAGAGCACTACAGCGCTGAAATAGTCCTTCAGCCCATCGAGTCTTTACTGAACTACTATTCAGCTTTCACCAGTCATCAAATTTTAATACAGAGTGACATCTCTCACGTTGGCAGCTGTCAAAAATTCAGGCATCAGCTAAGAGATGATTAAGGCTTTTGGGGATGCAATTAAATTAACTGTTTGTGTCGAACTGTGACTAAGCGGCTCAGTTTATATACGACTAGCAGAAATTCTCTTTCCTGGAGGGTGATGCATATCTGGAAGATAATTCAGCTGCCTGCAGGGAATGCCTGTATAAGTAAGGAAAGGGATTTTGCAGATTGGAATAACGTGCCCATTTTCTGCATGCTGATCACCTTTCATTATATTTTCCTCTCAGGGACATTTCTCACCTAATCCCTTTCTCCAAATGAGCTTCCTGTGTGCTCCATTCACTTCACCATTCGCATTGATTTCAAACTTCATTGTACTCTCCGCAAGCACTTTTATCTGTGACAGAAATTAAAGCCAATCATTTGATTTTGAAACTGGTTCATGTAACGTGTGAATTTTTTTTCTTGTTGATATTCTAGAGCATAGAACAGATTTTATGCTGCAAACCCAGTGATTATGTCATAAAGCATGTAATGGCTAAGTTCCAATTTAAAGTATGTTACGCTGGGACATAGCACAGCCACAGGTCCTTCTGCCCACAGTGTTGTGCCAGACTAATTAAATGTCTAAATAAACTAATCTCTTCTGCCCACACAAGATCCATATCCCTCGATTCCATACGTGATCATGTCCCGATCTCTGAGTCTCTTAAATACCCCTGCTGTATTTGCTACCACCATCACATCACCTCCCATGGTTGTGCACACACCACCCTCTCTGAAAAAAAATTACCCTACACATTTCCTTTGAAATTACATCCACTAATCCTAAATGCATGCTCTCCAGAATTAGACATTTTGACCTGGGAAGGAAATACTGTCTACTCTATCTATGCCTCTTGTAAACCTCTATTGCGTCTCCCTTCAGCCTTTGACACTAAAGAGAAAATAAAGATTGTACAAACTCGTTATAGCGCATGCCCTCTAATCCAAGCAGTATCCTCGTAAACCAGATCGGCACCCTCTCCAATCCCTCCATAATGGAGCAACGAGAACTCCATGTGGCTTAGATTGAGTTTTATAAAAATATAACGCAAGTTTCCAACTGTTGAGCTCAATGCCTCAACACGTAAAGGCAGGCACACCAGATGCCTTCTTTATTGCCATATTAACCTGTGCAGCCACTTTCAGAGAACTATGGACATGATTTTCAAGAACCCTCTGCTCATCAGCACTGTTAAAGGTCTGCCATTACCAGTGCTCTGTGTCTTTACTTTCTGTCGGGTTAAACTCTATTTCCATTTCTTTGCACGTGTCAGCAACTGGGGTTAAGAGCATAAAAATATTAATGGAATCAGTAGAAGGCTGAATGGCCCCGATGCCTTGTTAATAGTTGTGGTTAATAGCTGGTCTCTCACTGAAAGTTCAGTCACTGGCCAGGCAAATTCCAAAAAACAGATGGAGTATGGAACATCTTCTTGCTAGACATACTGATTCAAGAAACTCCTGGGTGTATACAATCCAACAAAGTCTGCCACACTTCAGCTTAGAAGATACATTCCATTATTACATAGGAAGGACAGGACCAGGGTTCTTAGCTCTGCAAAGTGAGCCAACACTTACATGTTTTTAAAGATGCATGTTGGAATACCTGAGAAAATCTCTTGTTTCGGCCTCACACAGCCCTGATCTCAATTTGTTGTTGCAGGGATATGTGAAATGGACTTCTCCTTTTTCTTCAGCATTCCCTCGGGATCAGTGATGACTTCTTTCACTCCAGTTCTTTGACTCTGAGGAGCTGATCAAGACAACATGTGCCCACAGATTCTGTCAAATGTGTCATAGGGTAGTTTCTGATGTATGCAATCCTTCCCCTATTTACACTGGGTTTGGCTTGTCTATACTCCTGAAAAAGGGGTTTGCAGCCAGCAATATCAACCCCAATGCTTCCCCCTTTTTGTGTATTCATGGGCTAGGGGTTCTCACAAGTCAGAAGGGAGATTGCATCTTCTACTCCTCATGTCCCTTAAGATGCCTATTCCTGCTGTGCAACTCCTCCTCCTTCTTAACCAGGCAATCAACATCCCTCAAAAACCAAGGTTTCTTAATCCTGCTATCCTTGCCTGCTATTCTGACAGGAGCATACAGACTTTCAAAATTTAGAGTTATTTGCTTATCTTACCAGTGAGTTTGAAAGATTTTATGGAAATAGATTTATTATAGCTTTCCCGACCCTCCACTAGACTGTCCATGACTAAGAAATGTAAAGGAATTCAAGGATTGCTGCTGCCTGGGTGACTTTGAGCTTTTGCCAGGTTTAAGGACTTGATCTTGTTTTGTTTACATGGCCAAAAACAGTACTGGTACATTGAGATGATGGTGAATTTCATCATTGACATTTGTTATTATCGAGAAGTGATTGAAGTTGCTGCTTGCCAAGAGAGACTTTGTTGAGAAATTGTCAGCCCACCTGGAGTCCTCAAGATGCTAGTCCTAGAAAACACCGAATGTGAGCCAGCTGACTCCTTGCTGCCCAAAATTTCTGAGGTGGCCCAGGAGGAATCTCTGTCAGACACAGGCTTCAGTGCTGTGGAGGGGTTTCTCTGCTGGTCCCTGAAGCTACCTTTCAAGATGCTTTCTAATGCCCTGTCGACCTCAACATTACTTGTCAGTTCTATGATTTTTACACCTTTCAGTCCAACAAATATTGAATTGAATTGAATTTCAGTTTATTGTCATTTAGAAACCACAGGTGCAATGGAGTTAAAAAATGAGACAACGTTCCTCCAGAATGATATCACAAAAGCACATGACAAAACAGACTACACCAGAAAATCCACATAATGTTTGGCAATCCCCAATCCAGAGTCCGGAGAGGCTGCTGCGTATTAATATCGCGCTACCTTCTTAGCGCGTACCCCGGAAAGGAGCTCCAAATCTACTTGACAAAACAAGACTACCCAGACACACCAAGTCAGGACACCAACTCCACTACCCAACAAACCAAAAACTAAAGCTGCAAGACAATAGACAATAGACAATAGGTGCAGAAGTAGACCATTCGGCCCCTCGAGTCTGCACCGCCATTCTGAGATCATGGCTGATCATTCACTATCAATACCCAGTCCCTGCCTTGTCCCCATATCCCTTGATTCCCCTATCCATCAGATATCTATCTAGCTCCTTCTTGAAAGCATCCAGAGAATTGGCCTCCATCGTCTTCCGAGGCAGTGCATTCCACACCTCCACAGCTCTCTGGGAGAAGTTTTTCCTCAATTCTGTTTTAAATAACTGACCTCTTATTCTCAATCCATGCCCTCTGGTACTGGACTCTCCCAACATCTGAAACATATTTCGCCTCAATCCTATCAAATCCTTTAATTATCTTAAACGTTTCAATCAGATCCCCTCTCAATCTCCTCAATTCCAGTGTGTACAAGCCCAATCTCTCCAATCTCTCTGCGTAAGACAGCCCTGCCATCCCAGGAATCAACCTAGTGAATCTACGCTGCACTTCCTCAATTGCCAGAATGTCCTTCCTTAAACCTGGAGACCAAAACGGTACACAATATTCCAGGTGTGGTCTCACCAGGGCCCTGTACAAATGCAAAAGGACATCCTTGCTCTTGTAAGACTTACACAAAAACACATAGTTACATATAGTTATAGTTAACATATAGTTACACAGTGCAGACAATACCATAACTGATAAAAAAAACAGATAATGGGCACAGTAATTGACATTTTCAAAGTATGTGCAATATTTAGCATAACCATGAAAAAGACAGATTAAGATTTCTGGCATAGCAATTAAAATGGGAAGAACTCCTCTTACTTTGCACTGGCAGCATAGTAGGCATAGCTAGGCTGCCTGCTGTCTCACCGTGCCAGATATCCAGATTCAATGCTTATCTCTGGTACTATCAATGTGAGTCTGTATATTCTCTCTGTGACTGTATGCGGTTCCTCTCTGTGCTTCTATTTCTTCCCATGTAAAATATGAATGTGGAGAGAATAAATAATGAAACTAAAATAGAATTAGTGTCAAAGAACGGATAATAATCATTGTGAATGAAACAGTTTGATAGGCCTGTTCCAGTGCTCTACCTCTGTTTATACCAGTAACTTACCTAATTTCAGGTGAAACTTTCCCAATATTGATTTACATTGCTACAAGTCAACCAAATGGAATTCGCAGAGAAAAATGAAGAGGTTCCAAAGAACCATCACAAATACTTTCAAAGTTTGAAAACACTGCTTCCAATTCGTCGAAAACCAAAGTAAGTGACAAGATATCTGTAACCCCCCGGTAAGCCTCAGAATCACTCAGCTCGCTTCCGTCTAGGGGGAGCTGCAGTTGGCCTCGCCAATCTGGGTAATCAGCTTGTGTAGATGCTGTGTGATGTCCCCAGGTCAAATAACAGACAGTACACCATATGCGATTCAATGATTACACTTTATAGATCTTACTAGAACTATGTACTTAATAGATTTACAGTATAAAAGGAAAAGTAAAAGGCGCCAAACTTATTAAAGTCCAAACCACTTCATGCACAACCATTGGAGCTCAATTAACAAAGTCTTCTTGCCACCATTAGATCCCCTCAGACCTCCTCGACTCGTAGCTCAGGACCACCTGAAGTGATCAACTAAGCATCCCTGGCATGCCTGTCTTCGTCTCCTCTCCTCACCGAAAACCCTGGCCTCGGACCCCCACTCGGGGTCCGTTCCGTCGCCCAGCTTACAGCATTGCGTCCTCTCTCTCTCACCCCCTCACGCCGATTCCCCAAAAGCCCGCCAACAATAGCTTAGAGACCCAGAAGAGAGAATAACATCTATCCCAATTGGTTAATAAATGAATACAATTCTCGTTGTCAGTAATTTTAACCCAAACAAGCTTTGACAGAAAGCACTCCCTCTCCAGTTATCATAACAAAGAAGCATTCTTACTTTTAACAAAGAAGCCATTTTTATTAACATATGCAGTAACATAAAGAAGAAACCCTTTACATATCTATTCTGCAATGTAAAGACCATTGGAATTTTTAGAATTAATTACACCATATTTTGTAAAATAAAATATCTTCCAGGAACCCCTCTCCTGTTGCAGTAGATGATGCTGGACTACTTTCATTCATCACATTCCAATGGCTGACACCAATAATGATAAAGGCATCTAAACAGGTACTAACTCAAGATACAATTCCCCCTCTCTCCAAGTTCAACTGTTCAGATGTCAATGCCAAAAGGTATGTAAATACAGAAATATATTTCAGTCACTTGCAATTAAAAACAAAATACAAAATGGATTTTGACATCGCCTTACGAATTTTTACAGATTTATGCATCTTTGGGAGAAGGAAGTGGAAAGAGTTGGCAGTAAAAAAGCTTCTTTGGAAAAAGTTGCTGTACGGTTTCAACGAACGAGGCTTCTCATGAATCTAATATGCACAATTATTTGTATGATATGTGGTTTTTTGGGACCGGTAAGTAGACATTGAATGGAAATGAGCCTATCCATTATTTTAGTCTTTCTTTTAGTCAAATACCTTTAGCTAACATGGGTTTTAAGTATCTAATACCTAATGGTACTTAAATAGAAGTTAATGCCTAAAAGAATATAAGTTAATTATAAATAAACTTAACTTATATTAAATAAACCTTAACTTTATGAATCTCACCTTATGAAAATTGATGCGATTACTATAACACCACCATTTAATAAAACTAATTGAAACATCTTCCCTGTCACTGAGATTTCTTAAAATTACTTTTATGGAGTTCATCATTTTTTTTCAATCTCATTGCAATATAATGCTTTGAAATTATTCAAAACTATTGGAAACAAAATACACATAAAAATCAAACATACCTTAAACCTAAAAGCACAATGACATTTTTATATTTTCATTAATAGAATTATTGGATCAGTGTCTCCTGGTGGATATTAAATTTTCTGAAATTTTATATCAGCAACATTGTGCAAATCACATGGACAGGAAAAATGTTTTTGCTGGTTTTAGCAAGCATTCATAAAATAAACACAAACACAATTGGTTGGAGGTTGGAAAATCAGAGAAAGAAGCTGCCTCCATTTGGCACCAACCTCGCAAAGCCAGAATGGGTGGGCGGGTGGCAGAAACAGTTGAAACATGGGATATGCAAGCTTGCACCAAATCTCTGTCTTGGTTTTAATTTTCCTTTCCCAGCCATTGCCATTAGGAATTTATACTGTGTGGTACACTTGATGCACCATCAATAACTCTCCGAGACGTGAGGCGAGACATTGGCTTTTATTGGCTGGAAGAAAGAACAAGCAGCAATTGACCACCATACTACATCCTGGAGACTGAGGCCGGGGCTGTGTCTCCAATCGCCTTTATACCGGGGTCTGGGGGAGGAGCCACAGGAGCAGTCAGCGGGGGGGGGGGGGGGTCGTGTCCAGACAGGTATATGTAGTTCACCACATTCACTCCCCTTTGTTTTAAAAGAGAGTCCCCATGGGGCAAAGTTTCTTACAAGTATATTTACAGGTTAAGTCTATCAGGTGGTCGAATCAGTCGCTGCGATCTACGTAGCACCGGCTGTGATTGCACAGGTGCCGGTGGTGATTGCACTGGAGACGGTGGTTGTGCTGGTTCCAGCCTGACTGGAGGTGTCAGCCCACTAGGCGTCAGTGACCCCTCATGCGTGAGCGAGGCGCCTGGTATATGCGTGTGCGAGATGCCCGGTATAGGAGTATCGTGAGGAGTCTGTGTAGGGCTTGGTGTGCGCGGTGTCACCTTGGGTACAGGGTTCATAGTTACCGTGGAGTGCTCGGGGTAGTGGTCTGTTGCTCCTGCGGGCTCCAGGTCGTGGACGGAGACCGTGTCCTCCCGCCCATCAGCTAAGACCACGTAGGCATACTGGGGGTTCGCATGTAGAAGGTGAAACCTCTCGACCAGCGGGGAGTATTTATTGCTCCTCACATGTTTCCGGAGCAGCACTGGCACTGGGGACGTCAGCCAAGCTGGTAGGGTGGTCCCAGTGGCAGACTTCCTGGAAAAAGAGAACAGGCACTCATGAGGGGTGGCATTGGTGGACGTACATAACAGGGAGCGGATAGAGTGGAGTGCCTCGGGGAGGACCTCCTGCCATTGAGAGACCGGCAACCCTTTTGACTTAAGGGCTAAGAGTGTGGCCTTCCACACTGTGGCATTCTCCCTCTCCACCTGTCCATTTCCCCGGGGATTATAGCTCGTGGTCCTACTAGTAGCAATGCCCCTAGCCAGCAGGTACTGGTGCAGCTCGTCACTCATAAAGGAGGACCCTCTATCACTGTGGATATAGCAGGGATATCCAAGCAGAGTGAAGAGCTGGCGCAGGGCTTTTATGACGGACGTGGCAGTGGTGTCGGGGCAGGGGATGGCAAAGGGGAACCGCAAGTACTCATTGGTAATTTTGAGAAAGTACACATTGCGGTCGGTGGAGGGAAGGGGGCCCTTAAAGTCGACACTCAGTCGCTCAAAGGGGCGGGTGGCCTTGATAAGTTGTGCCTTTTCAGGACGGTAGAAGTGCGGTTTGCACTCAGCGCAGACTTGGCAGTCCCTGGTCATCGTCCTGATGTCCTCAAGGGAGTACGGCAGGTTCCGGGCTTTCACGAAATGGTAAAATCGGGTGACCCCCAGATGGCAAAGTTGTGCATGAAGGGCGTACAGCTGGTCGAGCTGCGCGCTGGCACACACTCCCCGGGATAGGGCATCAGGGGGCTCATTGAGCCTTCCAGGCCGGTAAAGGATATCATAGTTGTAGGTGGAGAGTTCTATTCTCCACCACAAAATTTTATCATTTTTGATTTTACCCCGCTGTTGGTTGCTGAACATGAACGCAACTGAGCGCTGGTCGGTCAGCAAGATGAACCTTTTGCCGGTGAGATAGTGCCTCCAGTGCCTAATAGCTTCCACTATGGCCTGGGCTTCTTTCTCCACCGCGGAGTGCCGAATTTCAGGGCCTTGAAGGGTACGAGAAAAAAGTGCTACTGGCCTGCCTGCCTGATTGAGGGTAGCAGCCAGTGTGAAATCGGAGGCGTCACTCTCTACTTGAAAGGGAATGGTCTCGTCCACTGCATGCATCGTTGCTTTGGCAATGTCCCCTTTAATGCAACTGAAGGCCGTGCGGGCTTCGGCAGAGAGGGGAAAAGTGGTAGACTTGACCAGGGGGCAGGCCTTGTCTGCGTAATGGGGGACCCATTGGGCGTAATAGGAAAAGAAGCACAGGCACCGTCTGAGGGGTCTGAGAGTGGTGGGAAGAGGGAGTTCTAACAGGGGGCGCATACGGTCGGGATCAGGGCCAATGACCCCGTTCTCCACGACATACCCAAGGATAGCGAGTCGGGTGGTTCCGAACACACACTTGTCCCTGTTATAAGTAAGATTCAGGGCTTTGGCTACTTGGAAAAATCATTGGAGGCTGGTGTTGTGATCCAACCAGTCGTGACCACAGATGGTGATATTATCCAGATAGGGAAATGTGGCCTTCAGTTGGCACTGGTCCACAATCCGGTCCATTTCCCTCTGGAAGACAGAGACACCATTCGTGACACCGAAAGGGACGTGCAGGAAGTGATAGAGCCTGCCGCCTGCCTCGAAGGCGGTGTAGGGGCGGTCCTCTGGGCGGATGGGGAGCTGGTGATAAGCGGATTTCAGATCTATTGTCGAGTACACCTTGTACTGAGCTATCTGGTTGACCATATCAGCGATGCAGGGTAGAGGGTACGTGTCAAGCTTCGTGAACCTATTGATGGTCTGGCTATAGTCCACGACCATCCTATTTTTCTACCCAGTCCGAACAACAACCACCTGGGCCCTCCAAGGACTTGTGCTTGGCTCAATGATCCCCTCCCTGAGCAGCCGCTGCACCTCTGACTGATATTCTGTGCCCTGCACCACCAATGTCGCTACACAACCCCCCCCCCCGGATGTCTGTGGAATGTGATCCAGAAGCCATGGTGACCCTCTGGCTTACCGGCTGTGTCACGAGTCCGCAGCGTTGCACTGTGTCCGGGTGAATAAAACTCTCAGTGCTGCCTGTGTCAAACAGGCAGCTAGTCCTGTGCCCCTCCACCAGGATGTCCATCATTGACCTTGCAAGCTGGTGTGGGGCACTTTGGTCGAGGGTTACGGAGGCCAGAGTTGAACTGCAGTCTTGGTGCCCGGTAAGCACCGGTGGGGTGAGGTGGCGCCAACGAAGATGGCCGCCCCCATGCCTCGCACGAGGTGGGCAGACAAGATGGCAGCGACCAAGATGGCGGCCCCCATGTCTCACATGCAGCACTGCTCGACCCCGCTCGTGGTTTAGACTTACAGACCTTGGCGAAATGGCCCTTCTTCCCGCAGCTGGAGCAGGTAGCTTCTCGGGCCGGGCAGCGTTTTCGGGGGTGCTTTTCGAGTCCGCAGAAGTATCACTGTGTGGACTTGAGACTGGCAGCAGCTGTGGTCAGTTTCGGGGAATTCGTGGACTCGCGACTGGCAGCAGCGGTGGTGAATTCGCTCGCAGGAACCGGCGGTGGCGGTATCTGCAGTGTCCGCGGAACCGGCAGGGGATCACGCGGCTGGACAGCGTCAGCGTTGTGCAGAGCAGCCTCCAGCGTGTCGGCCGTCTCGATCGCCGAGCGTAAGGTAAGATCGGCATTTTCCAGCAGCGCACGTACACTGACCTGATCCCCGTAACGAAGGCGTCTCGTACTAGCGGCTCCACATGTTGTTCCGCTGTCAGTCCTTTGCAGTCGCAAGTTCGCACGAGTGTCTGTAGGACTCGGAGAAACTGCCCGCTCGACTCGCCGGTCTTGCATAGACGGTGTTCACCGGCCGCAGGTACTGTCTTTTGAGGGCGTCCAGTGCCCCTTGGTAGGTCGGTAGGTCCCTGATAAAGGAGAATACTCGGACTTACTCTAGATAGTAATATTTTGTACTTCGTGACAGGCTCAGTCACTGGAATCTGTTCCAAGTTTGATTGGAAGCATGCAAGCCAGAGTTCAAAGGCAAGAGCTGCTTCGGAGTCTTAAGGATCAAGGTCTAATTTTTCCGGACGTAAAATGCTGTCCATGGTTTAAACTTCCAGCCAATAAAATTGATGCACCATCAATAACTCTCCGAGACGTGAGGCGAGATATAGGCTTTTATTAGCTGGAAGAAAGAACAAGCAGCAACTGACCACCACACTACATCCTGGACACTGAGGGCAGGGCCCAGGCTCCAATCGCCTTTATACCGGGGTCCGTGGGAGGAGCCACAGGAGCAGTCAGCGGGGGGGGGGGGGGGGTGTCCAGACAGGTATATGTAGTTCACCACAACACGGGTGCTATAGTCCTGCAGTTGTTCCATTGATCATGTGATCCGGGTTTGATCCTAACCTGTTCTCTGATCTTCCTGTGACCAGTGGGTTTTGCTGAATGCTCTGGTTTCCTCTCAAATGTTGCCATGTAAAAGAGATATAAATATAACAAATAAACCTCACCTTTATCTTTAACTGTAATCATTTGGACTTGGTCCCTGGAATGTCAAATTTAAGTTTATTTTTTGTTTTCTTTGAGACCCCAGGAACTTACCTCAAGTTGAGTTTTATGTTCACACCTCTAATTCTCACTTTTTTTTTGCCTTGTTTCCTCTTCGTTTTCCCTTAACTATAAGGTTGCTCTATTTTTCTCCCTGCACAAAAAAAACAGCATGGATTCAGGTTTTGGTTCTTATTGTTGTATAGTCACAAAACAGATCTTCCCATTCCTGTCCCATCAAAATGTTTCAACATAACGAGTACAAAAAAAAGGCACCACGTTTTTACTGTATAATTGCTACTTCTCTTTCTTAATATATAGGCAGTGCTGATTCATGCTATCCTCCAATACGTGGAAGAGAGGTCTGAAAATCTTGTTTATGGAATTGGTCTGTGCTTTGCACTATTTACAACAGAGCTCTCTAAAATATTGTCCTTCTCAGCATCGTGGGCTATCAACTATCACACCGCTATCCGATTAAAAGTTGCCATCGCCACATCAGCTTTCACTAAGCTGGTTCATCTTAAAAGCTTAAGCAACAGTTCCATTGGTGAGGTAGGCACTGATCAGCAATGTAAGATGTGCTCTGTTGATTTTAATCACTGTACATTAAAGCTGTGAGAAAGCATGTTGGCAGCCTGATGATAAATGTCACATAGATTTTTCCTGTTTATTTCTTCTGGAAAGGTGTCAGTCATCTCTTCCATGAGTCCCAATATCAGATACAACTAAAACTGTTCATACATAGTTAGCTGAAATATTGGTTCAAGCTATATGGTTATAAATTATCCATTTGCACATTGGCTTTGCACTCAGCCAAGTCCAGTGCACTCTTGTGTGTTAATAATCTTACAAATTATTATGTGTTTTACCATTATTCTTCTTATTATTGTACTTTTACTTTTTCTCAGCTCAAGCTGGTAAACCTAAGGTAGAGGCTTAACTAAGCACACTCATTTGTCAATTGCAAGGAACTTTCAGGCTATTCTAGTAGTGCTTAGTATTGTGGCTTTCTGAAGATTTACAAAATATTGCTGTGTAGGCCTAATTGTTCAATTGTGTAGTGTGTTACCAGTTGTAGATATTACTATCAGTATGTGCTGTTAATGTTCCAAAGTCTTTCAATTTCCTCTTTTAATTTAACAAAGTTCTGGTGTTTTTCACTTTTGGTTGCTGGATGTTATGTGTGTTGGAATGGCTCTATCTATTAAGCAAGTTATTTTTGCTTGTTTATCCCATATTATTATATCCAGATGCATTGTTTTATCTGTAATAATGGATCAGTTGTAATATAATATACGGGACTCTGATTCTAGAACTGGATCAGGCTTATATTTATAGTAAGGTATGGTTTCTTTTATGTTAAAGCAATATTTTGGTAAGTTATGATGATAGTGATGGTGATGATAGTGACGATGATGGTGATGATGGTGATAATAGTGATGGTGGTGATGATGATGATGATGATGATGATGATGATGATGATGATGATTATTATTATTGTGTTCTTTATCTTGTTGTGTGTTTGTTTTGTTCTGCATCAGATCCAGAGTACAATTATTTCATTCTCCTTATAATTGTGTACAGGAAATGACTTTAAATGATCTTGAATCCTGAATTTTATTGCCATTTTTCAGTAACCTAGACCTGTGTGACCTTGATATGAGTAAAGTTAGTGATTGCCATGTGACTTTGGGCCAAAGAAGGAGTGTAATGGCATTTTCTCAAATCACTTCCAATGCATTTCATGGTATTAGAGTCCTTTGGAAAATCTAAAGCCATGAAAGATGCCTACTGTACAATCTGAATATAGATTGGAGCAATATCTGACCTACCCTCTCAACCACAACACAGAACTCTAAATGCCTTTGGAATTTGAATGCCCTAGAATGAAAAAATACTTCCTTGGTGCATCAATTTGCTAACAACCTGAACAGTGCTTCTAACCCCTAGTCTATCACTTCTAGACTAAATTTCTTCTCTAATACTAGACCCATGGAACTTCTTCCAATATCAAGGTACATTCCACCAGCATTCATCACTGCAGTGTCTCCCTTTCAGTCTGCTCAGTCAGCTTCACCTCATCTCTAAATGTTCCAGACCTGCTGCATTATACTTGCCGTATTACCATCCTGGAGTCAGTCTGCCAAACTGTGATAGTAATTCAATTATTGGGCCAGAATTCTGACCCTTTATGATTTTTTCTAGGACTTAAGGTCTGAAAATCTCCCCCCAAGTCAACAACAATCTGTGACAAAACTTGGGATTGAAATGATGTTGTCTATTGGAATTTTATAATAATTAGGAACTATATGAAATCAGGCTAAAAGGGTGATCAAATTCTTTGAAATTAAGCTTATACATTTTATTTTGTTTACACAGGTTATAAACATCCTATCAAATGACAGCCATCGAATATTTGAAGCTGCTTTGTTTTGTCCTCTTTCATTTGGTACACCAGTGTTGCTGCTCAGTTGCATAGTATATGCTTATATTTTACTTGGACCTACATCGCTATTGGGAATTGTTGTTTATATCTTATTATTGCCCTTTCAGGTATAGTACTGAAGTAATATGTAAAACATCTTATAATTTATAAAGCATAAGACAATTTATATGTGTTACCTCAAATAAAATAATCTTAATTTTTAAGGCAAAAGTAAAAAAACCTGAATGCTGGAAATCTGAAAAAAGTAAGGAAAGGTTAGAGACACTCAGCAGTTCAGACGGTAACTTTGGAAAGAGAAACAGAGTTAATGTTTGAGGTTAAATCAGGAAACAGAGATAAATTAGTTTTAAATTGGAGAGAGGATGGTGGGAGTATAGATTGGAGAAGGGGAAAGTAGGGAGAGGCCAGTGTTGCTGTAATGATCATGAAGTTCACAAAATTATTGCCGGGTTTGGTGAGAAGTAGAGATGTGGGAATACTTGGATTGCTCTTAATAGAGCCAGGACAGGCTTAACATTTTGAATGGCCTCCTACTGTGCTAAAATCATTTTGTGATTCTACAAAAAAAAATGTGTCATATTGGAAACATTTTACATTCTGTCTGCTTCTAATTTCCCGAGTTCAAAACAAACGGCTGTACACCAGTCTGCTTTGTATCATACCCCAACACAGATATCACACCTATCGTTTGTGATGTGGTGTAAATTTAAATGCCCTTTTCCTGTCATACTTTCTCTCACTTCTAAGATTATGGAATCCTGTTACATCTAGGATGCTAGCAACGTTAATTTAATTTTAGCTGTAGGACGACTAGCAATGGATGGCATGCAATTAGTATTTTTAATGAATGCCACCAGAAAAGTAATTATTTTGCTCTTTTCATTCATATTGCTATTAAAATCTGCAGTATTTCATGCTCTCATAATTGAATTCTATATCTATGACAGGTTCTCCATTAAAATTTCTTCCCTTTCTTTGTTATTTCTTTATATTATCAGCAGTTTCCTTCACTGATCTACTAAAAAAACATAAGATATAGGAGCAGAGATAGGACATTTGGTCCATCTGCTCCACCATTTAATCATGACTGATCCATTTTTGCCTCTCATCCCTAAATCTCCTGCCTTCTTCCTGCATCCCTTCATGATTTGACCAAACAAGAATCTGTCAACCTCTGCCTTAAGTATACATAAAGACTTGACCTCCACAACTGCCTGTGGCAATGAATTCCACAGATTCAGCACTCTCTGGCTCAAGAAATTCCTCCTCAACTCTGTTCCAAAAGGATGGCCTGTATTTGCCAGAATTCAGAGGAATGAGGGGTGACCTCAATGAAACCTATTGAATGATGAAAGGCCTTGATAGAGTGGATGTGGAGAGGATGTTTCCCATGGTGGGAGAGTCTAAGACCAGAGGACACAGCTTCAGAATAGAGGAGAGTCCTTTTAGAATGGAGATGGGAGGAATTTCTTTAGTCAGAGAATTCTATGGAATTCATTGCCACAGACAACTGTGGGGGACAAGAAGTGAATCCAACTGTAGCTTCCAGCAGACTGTGTTAAGGAGTTGGAGCTGGAACTGGATGTAGTCTGGAACATTCAGGAGGCTGAGGAGTTGCTAGACAGGACATGTAGGAAGGTAGTTACACCCAAAGTACAGGACACCGGTGACCATTAGGAGGAGAATAGGAGATAGGCAGCCAGTACCAAGTACCACTGTGGCCATTCCCCTCAACAACAGGTATATTGCTTTGGATAATGTTGGGGGCATAATCTAGCAGAAGAAAGCTTTAGCAGTCAAATCTCCAGCACTGAGCTCTATGGCTCAGAAGAGAAGTAGGGCGAAGAGGTGAGCTGTAATAATAGGGGATTTGCTAGTTAGTGGAACCAAAAGGAGGGTCTGTGGACAAGAACTGGATTCCCAGATGGCTTGTTGCCTTCCGGGTGTCACTGTCAGGGACATCTGGATCGAGTCCACAGCATTCTTAATTGGGAGTGTGAGCAACCACACACTCCCAATGAGGGGTGACGAGGTCCTGCAAAGTGAGTCAGGGAGTTAGGTGTTAAATTAAAAGACAAGACCTCCAGGGGTTGTGATGTTAGGATTGCTACCCGTGCCACATGCTAATGAGACCAGATATAGGGAGATCATACAGTCTAACACATGGCTAAGGAGACGGTGCTGGAGGGAGGACTTCAGATTTTTGGATCATCTGGGCTCTTTTCCAGGGAAGGTGGGACCTGTACAGAAGGGATGGTTTGCACTTGAACTGGAGGGAGACTAATATACCAGTCAGAATGTTTGCTAGTGCTCTGGGTGTGGGGGTGGAGGTGGTAATGGTTAAACTAGAGTTTCAGGGGGATGGGAACCAGAATTCCAGAACAAATAGTGGGTTGGAGAAAGCTGTTGTTAAGCCTACATACAAAGTCAAGAATCAAATGATCAAGTACTGGGGTCTGGTGGGACTAACGTTCTGAGCTGTGTTTACTTCAATGCAAGGAAAGGCGGATGAGCGCAGGGCATAATTTCACATGGAATTTTGATTGTGTAGCCACTAGGGAGACTTGGTTGCAGGAGGGACGGGACTGGCAGATCTGGGATCTGGGATTCAGCTGTTTCAGACGTGATAGAGGCAGTGCTCAGACTGGGTAGACTGGAAAGCTCATTTAGTGAGGCTTTATGGGTAGAAACAAAGAATGAGAAAGGTATATTATTGAACACCCAACAGTCTGCTGGATTTAGAGGAGCAAATTTGTGGAGAGATCACAGACTGTTGCAAGAAATAAAAGATTGAGATATTAGGTAATTTTAATTTTCCGCAAATTGCCTGTAAAGAGGATGGATGGGAAAGAGTTTGTCAAATATGTTCAGGAAAGTGATCAGTACATAGAAGTCCCAACTAGATAGAGAGTGATACTAAAGTTTCTATCAGGGAATGAGACAGGGCAGGTGACAGAAGTTTGTGTAGTTCATGCATTTTGCACCTAGTGATCATAATGCCATTAGTTTCAAGGTAATTATTGTAAATGATAATTCTGTATAGTGTATTTAATATGTCAGTAATATTTGAGTAATATAGTGACTATATTGTTTGATTAAGCATTCTTTGTTTACATAATTCATTAGGGGTTATATGTAAAAGTATGTGAATGGCATTCGTCATTACATTACAATGCCATATGTGAGTGCCTCACTAAAGAAAATAAACTAAGTACACATATTTTCCCAGATCCCTTGTTTTTCTTTTTATCAGTTTCTGGAGTTACAAAACAGAGGAATAGGAGCAGACAATTTGGGAAAACATTTAATTGGGGTAGGGAAATATGATGCTATCAGGCAGAAACTTAGGAGTATAAATTGGGAGCAGACGTTCTCAGGGAAAAGCACGGTAGAAATGTGGCAAATGTTCAGGGAACATATGCATGGTGTTCTGCATTGGTATTGGTATATTCAAGCAGGGAAAGGATGGTAGGGTAAAAGAACCATGGTGTACAAATGATATAGAAAATCTAGTTAAGAAGAAAATAAAAGCATACAACAGATTCAAGAAACTAGGCACTGTTAGAGCTCTAGAAAATTACAAGGGCACAAGGAAGGAGCTCAAGAATGAAATTAGGAGAGCCAGAAGGGGCCATGAGAAGTCCTTGGCAAGCAGGATTAAGGAAACCCCAAGGTATTCTATGAGTATGTGAAGAGCAAGGGGAGGAGCCATGTGAAAACAGGACCAATCATGTGTGATAGTGGAAACGTGTGCATGGAGTCAGAGGAGGTAGCGGAGGTACTTAATGAATACTTCAGTATTCACCAGGGAAAAGGACCTTGGCAATTGTGGGGATGACTTACAGTGGAATGAAACACTTGAGCAGATAGCCATTAAGAAAAAGGATGTACTGGAGCTTTTGAAAAGCATTAAGTTAGAAAAGTCACCAGGTCCTGATGAAATATACCCCAGGCTACTGCGGGAAGTGAGGGTGGAGAAGATTGAGCCCCTGGCGATAATCTTTGCATTATCAATCGGGACAGGAGAAGTACCAGAGGTTTGGAAGCTTGTAAATGTTGTTCCCTTGTTCAAAAAAGGGAGTAGAGATAACCATGGAAATTATAGACCACTGAGCCTTACTTCAGTGTGGGCAAATTGTTGGAGAAGATCCTGAGAGGCAGGATTATGAGAATTTGGAGAAACATAATCTGATTAGGAATAGTAAGCATGGCTTTGTCAAGGGCAGGTCGTGCCTTACCAACCTGATTGAATTCTCTGTGGATGTAACAAAACACACTGATGAATGTAGAGCAGTGGATGTAGTGTATATGAATTTCAGTAACACATTTGATAAGGTTCCCCATGCAAGGATCATTCAGAAAGTAAGGAGGGATTCAAGGACACCTTGCTTTGCGGATCCAAAAGGCAAAGGGTGGTTGTAGATGGTTTGTATTCTGCATGAAGGATGGCAACTAGTGGTGTTGCACAGGGATCTGTTCTGGGACCCCTCCTCTTTGTCATTTTTATAAATTAACCTGGATGAAGAAGTAGAAGGGTGGGTTAGTAAGTTTGCTGATGGCACAAAAGCTGGGGGTGTTGTGGATAGTCTGGAGGGGTGTCAGCGGTTACAGTGGGACATCGATAGGATGCAGAACTGGGCTGAGAAATCACAGATGGAGTTCACCCCAGATAAGTGTGAAGTGGTACATTCTAGCAGGTCAAATTTGAAGACAGAATATAATATTAATGATATGACCCTTGGCAGAGTGGAGGAACCGAGAGATCTTGAGGTCCGTGTCAATAGGACACTCAAAGCAATATGACAGTTTTGTTAGGAAGGCATATATTGTGTTGGCCTTCATCAGTCGTGGGATTGAGTTCAAGAGTCATGAGGTAATGTTACAGCTATATAAGACCTTAGTTAGACCCCACTTGGAGTACTGTGTTGAGTTCCAGTCACCTCATTACAGGTAGGGTGTGGATACTATAGAGAGAGTGCAGAGGAGATTTGCAAGGATATTGCCTGGATTTCAGAGCATGCTTTATGGGAATAGGATGCATGAACTTGGCCTTTTCTCCTTTGAGCGACAGAGGATGAGAGGTGATCTGATAGGGGTGTATAAGATGATGGAATGTATTGATTGTGTGGATAACCAGAGGCTTTTCCCAGGGCTGAAATGGCTAACACGACGGGGCATAGTTTTAAGGTGCTTGGAAATAGCTACAGCGGGGATGTCAGAGGTAAGTTTTTCACACACAGAGTGGTGGGTGCATGGAATGCACTACTGCTGGCTGTGGTGGAAGCAGATGCAATAGAATCTTTTAAGAGACTCTTGGATAGGTACATGGAGCTTAGAAAAATAGAGGGCTATGCGCTAGGGAAATTCTAGGCAGTTTCTAGAGTAGGTTATATGGTTAGTACAACATTGTGGGCCGAAGGGCCTATATTGTTCTGTAGATTTCTATGCTTCTATTCTCTCTGTTCTAT
Organism: Hypanus sabinus; assembly: GCF_030144855.1. NCBI lineage: Eukaryota > Metazoa > Chordata > Chondrichthyes > Myliobatiformes > Dasyatidae > Hypanus > Hypanus sabinus. Next base: position 41,618,059 of record NC_082722.1, read on the forward strand.
GAGTGTTTGGTCCTTGGCTTGGGATTCTAAACTGGAGAAAGGTCAATTGGTATGGTATCAGAAAGGACCTGGTAAGTGTGGGTTGGGACTTGGTAAGTGGGAATCCTTCAAAATTGAAATTTTGGGAGTGCAAAGTTCATATGTTCCTGTCAAAATAAAAGGCGAGGATAACAGGTTTAGGGAACCTTGGTTTTATAGAGGTCCTGTTTAAGAAAAAGAAGGTGGTGTATAGCAGGTATAGGTAGACAGGAACAAATGAGGTACTTGAGGTGTATAGGAAATGCAAGAGCAAATAGGAAGGAAATGAAGACAAGTAAACTAAGACATAAGTTTGCTTTAGTAGCCAAAGTGAAGGAGAATTCTAAGGGCTCCTACAGATATGTTTAGAGCAAAAGGATAGCCTGGATAAAATTGATCTTCTGGAAGTTCAGAGTGAAAATCTATGCATAAGGCTGAAAGAGACAGGGGGGATCTTAAACAGATTTTTGCATCTGTATTTACTCAGGAAATGGACACAGAGTCTGTAGAAATGAAGCAAAGCAGCAGTGAGGCCATGGGCCATATACAGATTTCTGAGAAGCAAATTAGGGCGGATAAATCCCCCAGGCCTGACACTGTGTTCCATAGACCCTGAGGGAGGCTAATGCAGAAATTGCAGGGGCCCTGGCAAAGATATTTAAAACATCTTTAAAACACAAGTGAGGTGCCAGGGGACTGAAGGAAATCTAATGGTGTTCTATTGCTTAAGAAAGGCCTGAAAAATAAGCCAGGAAATTATAGGCTGATGAGCCTGACATTTATAGTGGGTTAGTTATTGGGAGGTATTCTAACCTTGCCTCCAACTTACATCCTGCCCTCAAATTTACTTGGTCCATTTCTGACACCTCCCTCCCCTTTCTCGATTTCCCTGTCTCTGTCTCTGGAGTCAGGTTGTCTACTGGTGTATATTATTGGATAGCATCCATTAGTCTCACGAGACCATGGATCTGTACCTGGAAAGCCTTGTGAGTGTCCTCTCCAGGGTGCAGGCCTGGGCAAGGTTGTATGGAAGACTGGCAGTTGCCCAAGCAGCAAGTCTCCCCTCTCCACGCCACTGATGTTGTCCAAGGGAAGGGCAAGGGTTGATACAGCTTGGCACCAGTATCATCGCAGGAGTTGCCAGAGCGAGGTCGGACTGCCTTAGGTACTCCAGCTCCGGATTTGTCCTCAGGGTTTACTCCCGAAGCCTTTCCCATGAGTAGGTATGGCTGCAAGGCAGCGGAGGTTTGAAAGCAGAGTTTTCCCTCTCTTAGATGGACTGCCTTCCCAGGCTGACGAGCTCCATCTATCCAAAGCACTGGTTTTAAGGTGCCAGGACCCGCCTTTGCCCCTTCTCCTGTCAGTAGAAACAGTTCTGCCGGGCTTAGAGGCTGAGCCACACAAGAAGGCCAGGAGTTGGTTGTCAGAGGCTATTTGAGGTGCATTTGGTGTGTGTTATAAACCTACTGATTCCCACAGCTACCTGGACTATACCTCCTCCCACCCTGTCACTTGTGATTATGCCACCCCCTTCTCTCAGTTCCTCCATCTCCACTGCATCTGCTCTCAGGATGAGGCTTTTCATTCAAGAACTAATGAGATGTCCTCCTTCTTAAAAAAAATGGGCTTTCTTTTCTCCACCATCAAAGGTGTCCTCACACACATTTCTTCCTATTCGCACACGTTTACCCTTACCCCATCCTCCTGCCACCCCATAAGGGATAGGGTTCCTCTTGTCCTCACCTACCACCCCACTAGCCTCCACATCCAGCACATAATTCTCCATAACTTGTGCCACCTCCAAAGGGATCCCATGACCAAGCACATCTTCCTCTCCCCCCACTCTCCACTTTCCACAAGGATCGCTCCCTATGCGACTCCTTTGCCTGTTCATCCCTCCCCACCGATCTCCCTCCTTGTACTTATCCTTGCAAATGGAACAAATGCCATACCTGCCCCTACACCTCCTCCCTCACTACCATTTAGGACCCCAAACAGTCCTTCCAGGTGAGGCAACACTTCACTTGTGAGCCTGTTGGGGTCATCTCCTGTATCTGGTGCTCCCAGTGTGGCCTCCTGTCAATTGGTGAGACCCGACATAGACTGGGAGACTGCTTCGCTGAACACCTACAGCCAGAAAACACGGGATCTCCCAGTGGCCACCCGCTTTAATTCTACTTCCCTTTCCCATTCTGACACGTCAGTCTATGGCCTCCTCTGCTGCCGCAATGTGGCCACACTCAGACTGGAGGAGCAACATCTCATATTCCATCTGGATAGCTTCCAACCTGATGGCTTGAACATCGATTTCTCTAACTTCCTGTAATTGCCCCCCCCCCCTTCACCAGTCCCCATTCCCATTTCCCTCTCTCACCTCATCTCCTTACTTGTCCATCATCTCCCTCTGGTGCTCCCCTTCCTTCCCTTTCTTCCACAACCTTCTATCCTTTCCTGTCTGATCCCTCCCTCTCCAGCCCGTTATGTCTTTCATTGATGGACCTCCCAGCTCTTTACTTCGCCCTACCCCTCTCCTAGTTTCCCTTATCACCCACCACCTTGTACTTCTTTCTCCCCTCCCCCCACCTTCTTGCTCTGACTCCTCACCTTTTCTTCCAGTCCTGATGAAGGGCCTCGGCCCGAAACTCGCTTCCACAGATGCTGCCTGATCCGATGAGTTCCTTCAGCATGGTGTGTGTGTTGCTTTGGATTTCCAGCATCTGCAGATTTTCTTGTGTTTGTGACAATACCATTGCCTGACCTCCCTAATGATGATTTATTTTGAGTTACACATGTTTTTTGCTGCAGGTCTGATACATCAGCTAATATTAATCTTTGCTGGTTAATGATATTTATTCTGCGCCCTAAAGTGTTCCATTTGTCTTTGATACATTTTCTTGAGAGATCTCCTGTGACCAAGCATCTCATTCAGAAATTGCATTCTGAATTCCCTGTACACAAAAGGATGATAAATATAACTTTTATTGATTTCAGATGTTAATGGCACGATTAACCATGGCATTTCGAAGTAAAGCCATCAAGCAGACTGATACTCGTGTGAGATTAATGAATGAAGTATTGACTCACATGAAACTAATAAAAATGTATGCATGGGAAAAATCATTTGGACGCTCTATAAGTGGTAAGGTGCAGCATTTTATCAGTTAAATGAGATAAAAAATATCATATCTGGACATAAAATTTATATATAATAATATCTTAAAAATACAAACTTGTTCTACATAAATAGTTATTTCAAAGTGCACACTATTCTTTGAAGTCTTTGTGTAAGTTGCTAAAATGTCCTTGGTTTATATAGTAAGGTTAAAGGAGAATGCTATTAAAGTTGTTTTAAAAGTCAAGATGTGAAATAGCAAGATTTGCCAGTACAAAACCTTTGATAAAGCACATTTTAAACAATATTAAAGTCGTGCTCCTTTTTCTACTTAAAACTTGGCCTTGATCTCGGCAATTGTTCATTTTCTAATATAGATGTGCGGAAAAATGAAAAGAAGATATTGGAAAAAGCAGGATATGTACAGAGTGTAAATTCTTCACTTGTTCCAATTGTCCCAACATTGGCCACTGTCCTCACATTCGTTGTGCACACACTCTTGGGGTATGAGTTGACTGCGTCTGTGGTAAGAACAAATAGAAGCAGTGTTGCTAAGGGAAATACAAGTAATCCTGGTTAGCTGCATAGTCGTAAGTTAATTTTGTTAACGTTTACATCTCATTTCTCTTATCGTTCAAGGCATTCACTGTGATCGCAGTTTTCAACGTAATGAAATTTACTTTGGCTGTGGTGCCCTATTCAGTTAAAGGATTCGGAGAGGCCAGAGTTTCTTTGAAGAGAATAAGGGTAAAAGAAAGTTTTGTTTCACCGATTTTGCTATTTAAAAAGCACAGTTTGACAACTCTAATTATCCCCATTAGTATTTGTACATTTCATTTACATTCAATAATTTACTTATTTATTAGAAAATTTTGGTCATGGATCTTCCTGAAGTCTATGTGAAAACTCAGCAAGACTCACGTTATGCGGTGCTGATGGAAAATGCATCTCTTTCATGGAGAAATGTAAATGAAAGTGAAGAAATATCTGAACCTGTTAACAAGGTCTCAAAAAGAAAAAATGTTGTTAATAACAACAAAGTAAATGAGGCCAATGTTAATGGTCAAGTGCCAGAAGATAACCCTAAAACATTAATGACTCTTCATAACCTTAGCTTCTCTTTGGAAAAGGTATATATCACATGCATTTCAGCTGTTAAATTGTATTACTTATGAACATTCATCTTGTTTTTGGGAAATATCCAAGAGGTTAACGAAATAATTTATGAACTTTTTGTTTAGGGTTTGCTTTTAGGCATTTGTGGAAATGTAGGAAGTGGAAAAAGCTCTTTAATATCTGCTGTGCTAGGACTGGTATGTATTTCTTTTAACCATCTAACAACAAAACATTCCGTTTGAGTTGTGTTAAAAATAACATATGTATGGATGTATTTCCATGCTTTAACCAGTTTGAGTTCAATCTACATAAAAGGGCTAGGAAATAAAGTTACACTTATTTTTCTGGAATCCATTCCCACAATATTCCCTTATTATTTGTGCTTCATGCTGCTGGGTGATTGCATTCTGCTATGTCTCCAGGGACACAGCTGGAATCACTACTGCTTGTTGTATAACAAAGCATTTTTATTTCCCTGCATTGAAATTGAGATTCATGGGAGAAAGGGTATAAACGAAAAGCCAGCCTTTAGAGGAGGAAAAGTCTGTCCAACAATGGGAGGAAAATGAGATAGAAGGTTGTTGTTAAAACAGAAATGAAACTGGGTGAGCATCCCTAAGGAAGGGGGAAAGGGGTTGACGGCCAATGGGTAGATAGCTGCAGGAGCAGGAAAGGCTAACTACTCATTCTACCTGTGTGAGACAACTATGCTCTCTCTCCCTGTTCAACCAACAAGCTGCTTCTAGATGAAATAACACAATCTGTAGCTCAGCAACAACAAGTGAAACATGACTGATGGACACATTTGTTATGTCTGACCTAGTGAATGATGTTTTTCGTCAGTAAAGTACATTGTTCTGGGAATACACCTGAACTTTGGCAGATAAAATGGATCTGCTCTTGATTACTTTGATAGATAGAGTCTCTTATTATGAAATTGCTTGAAGAATTCTTTAATAATCTGATACACGTGGGATAATCCTTCTCAATAAAGTTCATTTCACATGAATTAAACCAGCAAAATTATCCCAATATGGAAGAATAATCAAAAATAAAAGGCCAGAATCTACTGCCAAAATAAAGATGATATAAACTCCCCCACCATTCCAGCAATCTGTGCAAAAATTCCAGTTAATTGTGTAAGGAAGAAATTAATTGAGAACTGCAACAAATGTGCCATTAACATGCCACACTCCCAACCAGCTTCAGGAAGATACTGGATTTACTCATTAAATCTTAATTGCACTAATTACCAAACATTAAGGAGAGTATTACAACATCAGGAAAATGTTGAAAATGCTGCACTGTATGATCAATGTTAAACATTTATTTTCCTTGCTGCAGATGAAATTGCATCATGGAACTGTAGCCGTCAATGGATCGCTGGCCTTTGTATCACAACAAGCTTGGATATTCCATGGGACTATCAGAGAAAACATTTTATTTGGAAGGGTGTTTAATGAGGAAAGGTATGTATGAATTGATGTGTGTAAAAGTATATGTGTAATACAGGTGTATTTGATTTAATAGCATAAATTTTAAAACTGTTGTGATTTTGCAAAATAATCACAAACATTTCAAATACACCCCTTTGTCCTAGTTTTCCTTTAGTTAACTAATGCTCTCTGAAGTGGTTTCCTCAGGCCAAATTTATAACCAAATTTCCAGAAAGGAAATACATACCTCAATAACAATTTTGAGATCCTAGAGTGCTTTGAGGATATGTTAAAATGATCACTGATATTATATAAGAAACCATGCTGCCTTTTTTATTCTTAGACGACAGATCACTGCAATATTCAGATGGCCTATTTATGAAATGTTTATTGAGTGGTAACTGTGGGCCAGCAGACCAGAGATAGCTCTCCCATCTTTCCTTAAAGTAGTGCTAAGGTACTGCCTACTTGAGAGGGCAGCTTAAGGTAACCCATCTGACAGTGCAGCAGTCCCTTAGCTGTACTCATACTTTTTGACAGAGATGTGAGGCTTTAAGTTCTGAATCAGAGACAAGACTACTACTAAATGAGTCACAGCCAACCATTGGTTGTAAACTTGTGAATGAAAAAGTATCTTGGTTCTGTGCAAGTGTATCTTCCATCACATTGGCCTAATCTATTTAATATAAGTTGAAAAAAAAATCACTCCTCAAAGGGTTACAGTACTAAGGTTTTATTCAGTGATACAGCGCGGGGAGGCTCTCCTGGACCTTCGAGCCACAGCACCCAGCAACCCCTGATTTAACTCCAGCCTATTCACAGCACAATCTACAATGACCGATTAGCCTACTAACCAGTACATCTTTGGACTGTGGGAAGAAGCTGGAGCCCCAAACCTCCCCAGAGAAAGCCCACACATTCCACGGGGAGGCAGTACAAACTCCTTGTAGAGGATGTTATCATTGAGCTCAGAACTCCAACGCCCTGTACTGTCATAGTGTCATGCTAATCACAATGGCGCCGCAAGATGCTGCCAGGACCCTAATAATTTTACTTAATATTTAATATTGTTATATATTTCTAGGTCATTAGGTGGTTTTGTACCAGTTTTCAGTAGATGTACGGGTTAGGTAGCATGAATATTGAGACCAGAACAAATTATGAGCCTGATCTGCACTTTCTCTTCAGAACTGAATATCATGCTGTGAACAGATACATTAATATAGAATGAAAAGGAGACAATGTAATGGAAAATGCAATCAATTCTGAGAGGAATTGTAAATGGAATAGTTGAGCTGATCACCCCAATCACATAATGAGAAAAAGCATTAAATACTGAGATGCTAAAATAAAATAGAGCCGAGAGGGATTGAAGTGTTTTAAAAGCACACAAACTTGCACAGACATGTCAGCCCACAGACACTTGGACACAAACAGACATGAAGGCAGAAGCTCGCAGAGGGAGAAGTAGAACAGCTGGAGAAGTTGAAAACAAGGCACAGTGGCAGAAGTGGCATTAACGAAACAATCGAAGGCTTTAGGTAAAAGTGAGAGGTGCAGGAGTCGAGAATGAAATGGATGCATAAGCGTGATTGTTGCTCAATAATCATCTGACTTGTGAGGACATCAGGTTCTTGAATTAGAACTGATACAGTGCAATAGCTGCAGCCCAGCTACACTTCATCAATTTTTATGTGGTGCTTTGTTAATCCTCATCCCGCCACATCAACTTTTCACACTCTCTTGCATTATGCTTTTATCAAGGTTACACTGTTTAAACATTGACTTGTCTTTTTTGGGAAACATGATGACCATTTCCAGCTCATTTTGAGTAACCTGGAAATTTTGAATGGTGAACATTCTCTGATGATTCAATCCTTGTGATTCTTACACAAGTCTGGTATCAAAGGTGCCTGCTGTTTAGTGGGCTGCAGTGAGCCAAGAGTCTGGGAAACTACAACGGAACCAAGCCAATCCTATTAGAGTGCAGGCACCTACTGTCTTTGTATTTAAAAAATTGAAGTGCTTCCTGTTGATTTTCAGCTCCTGTCTAGATCAAGTCCAGTCACTGTTTAACTATATGAGTATGGAAGCCCCAAGTTCTTGGTTCCAACTGGATGGAGTCTGATCTTCTCCTTCAGCTTGCAAATTAAATACAGCCGTGATTGTTTAATATCAGATTCAATACCAAACAAAGAATCATTTTATAGCATAATAATCAGCAAAATAGATGGCTGTAAATAGGTGAATTAAAATACATCTGCCTGCTATGAACCTCATTGCTTTAAATTGGATATAATGAAAAGTTTCCCATATTTTCAGCCTAGCACTAAACTTTCAGTCATCAAATAAGGAAATGTAGGATGGAGAATTGTGTCATTGCATATAGGGTCAATTTTAAGGACACCTGCTGGCAACAATATACTCTGTTGATCAGAACAGTGCTAAAATTTGTTGGAGGATGCAGAAGATTTTTTTATGATATCGTTTCCAGGTTATTGCAACTGCCAATTCAAAAGATTGCTGTATGTTGACACATGTGTCACTTTGAAGTCATTTGGCTTTCACATTCCAGCAGATATTTGACCTGAAGCTTTGCAGCAATCACTGTCTTTATTGGCTCCACACTGAATGTAAAATACAGTGGTTACCCCACTGGAACTGCAAACTCATAGATTGCACAATGAGATACCAGTGCACAAAAAGTCTCAAATTACTTTGCTCTTAAGAAATTTAGAAATTACTTTCCTGAGCACTTACGATATATTTTGTAACAATGAATAATCTATATTTTGGTTAACTTCAGTTTTGTGTATTTCATTATTTTTATTACCTCCTTAATCATCATGATATAAATAGAATTTGATTCTGACTGCTCTTTTTGATGTCCACTGCGGTTGTCACTGCCTCCAGACACATATTAACACACAATAGCGACTCCCTCATGTCTGCTTGTGCTCCTGGGTTTCAACAGCAGAACTTTGAAGGGAGTATGTTGAGACTCCTCAAAGATTTTCATTTTAGATAGCCTCCACTTTTCTCCCAATGAAAGCAGAAAATTAGTTCAACAGCAATTGCACTATGAAAGTGTCATTTCTTGCTGTTATAAATGCTGGCTACACCAACGACCTGCCATGGTAGTGTGGTGAACTATGTGCCTGTCTGGACACGCCCCCTTCTGACTGCTCCTGTGGCTCCTCCCACAGGCCTCTGTATAAAGGCGATCGAGGTCTGATCCTCTGCCTCATTCTCCAGGATGTAGTATGATGGTCACTCACTGCTGGTTCCTTCTTCAGTCAATAAAAGCCGATATCTCGCCTTACGTCTCAGAGTGAGTTATTGATGGTGCATCAGGTAGCATAGTGGTTAGCATGACACAGTTACAGTTTGGAATGTCGGGATTTGGGGTTCAATCCCGACGACCTCTATAAGGGATGACTGTCAGTCCTCCTCAAAGGTGCTTCTTTCCAAACGAAAGCACCTCTGGGTGCTCCGGCTTCCTCCCACAGTTCGAAGACAAAAACTGCCAAGTAGGTTAACTGGTCATTGGGCGAATTGTCCCATAATTAGGTAGGGTTAAATCAGGGTTGTTTTATGTTGCTGGGCGGCACATCTCAAAGGGCCTACAAAGGGCCTATTCTGTGCTGTAAGTAAATAGATTTATACCCAAACTCTGTAGGCAGATTTAGACACAATGAAAGTCAAGAGAGGTTAGAGAACATTTCTTGTTGTTTGTTGAAGATTCTCAGGCAGGCAATTCAATGCACAAAGCATATTCAATCTTCTCATGTATTCTGTTTAATTTTTGTCTCCTACAAATAATCCTGAGCAGTGCTGGTATTTACCTCTCCTCTGGGGAGTTACCATAATAGTTCTCCTGGTCCTCTGTCCTAACTGCAGCCCACTGGAGCCAGTTGGCTAAGTATGTGAAATGTGCCCCTCCTATCTAGCCTTTGTGTTTCACTTAGTGATGCTTAGCTATGGCAGAGTTCGTAGGCATGCTATAAGAGAAATACCAGAAATGTCAAACCGCTTACCTGTTAGTGAATGTACCAATCCTCTGAAAGACAGAGAAACATTCAAAAAGTAAACCAGTTAAAAATATTTGGATATAAGTATCTCAGTTATCTGGTATTTACCTCAGTTCCTTTCAGTGGTTTTCCCTACAGCCAAATCTATGGTCAAACAATCTGATGCCAGGTTCAACTTGGCACGGGAGTTGGCATATTGTTTCAAGTCTGGACTCCTTCAGAGGGTTCCTCCAAGAGGAGTCTGGCATCAAGGAGAATTCCAAAAAAACCTTGGAGGACCACTGACTGCAACTTCCCAGAAAAAATTTGCTCACAATTATACAGGGACATGTCAGCAGTTAGTCAGATTTAACTTGTTAGTTTCCTTTGATTGCATTTGAAAAGCAAACTCATTATGAAGATGGGGGAGGGATCTACAGGGATACTTCTGATTCCCCACTGTTACTTCTATACAAACTGTGCAGAAAAGTTTGGCTTGCTGCAGACATGTTGTTTCCACAGGGATTTCATGAATCTTCTGTCAATGTAATGATGGATGATTTGGAAATTCATGTCATAATTGGTGTCATAGTCATTTTATATAATATTCTGAAACCTGAACGAAGCTGTGGCACTTTATGTAAATATGAAGTATAGACGACCACCAAAAATGTAGCTAAACGTAAAATTGCATGTGAAAGGAATTGGGTACAAAAGATAAATGTAGTCCCCTCAGACAATTTCGTCAGTTCAATCAAGCTAGATTATCAGAAAAATTAACCATCACCATCTGTACCTTACATTATACTTGGATATTCTGACAACACTTTGCTGATTGAAAGTTTAATGAAATGCCAGAAGTCCAAGCTCAGATATAGCAAACTGTCGGTTCTACTTAAAACTCGTGTCTCCTGAATAAGTGATTCAGTAATTCTACAAACCAAAGATATCATTAATTGCCTTGCTTCAGGTGATAATTTAACTCCAAAAAACTGCTTGCACTCTTGAAACTGTATCCTACAGGGAAGTTAAAATGAAAAATATAATTATATGGAAGTCAGCACTCTGACGAAGATTGGTCTATGACTGTAGGCTTGATTTCCTCTGAGCTGTGAGCAATGCATTGTATCCCCTGATGGCATGCAAAATCCAAGTATTCAAACTGCCATTATTTGTATTTACTTTATTCATTTACATTGTAAATTGAATGTTATCAATCCAAATCATCCCACTTCATCTAAGACCCTTGAAATTGAATTCAATGGGATAAGATATCATTTTAAAAATCATGCAGAGACAAATAATTAACAAGAGGCACAAAATGCAGATAAAAATGCAGCTGGACCCCAGTAGGAGTAGGAATTAAAAAGAAATGATCTATCATTTAGGCATATGGTCCATCTGTCATGGCCTAGCATAATTAAAACCCAGGCTTTGAAAGGGAAAGAATCTAACACTTTTTTTTCCCAAATTTGTGCTCTGGTCTCTGGTTTCTAATCAGAATGAATTCAAACTGAGCAGAATGTGAAATAGAGAAAGAGAAGAGACATAAAATATTCAAAACATTTGATATTTGGATCAAAGAATATAAAATTAATCCTAAACTGAAGAACAAATAGGTAGTTTAAATGAGTAGCCAATTTAGTCATGATTCTACTTGGAACTTCTCCTGTAAGACACACATTAGTATCTTTTTTGACTATGGAAAACAATGAGCATTTTATTTTGAGCTTTGAGTAGGTTAACAAGACACATTCCAATCTATAGTATGTGGTATGCTTTAGTTGCTCTGAAAATACTATTCTGTTAACCAGACACTTCTAAAGTCTTCCAAGGTCAGGTCATTTGTAGCAGCTGATTTAATCTCTTGGTCATAATTAGTCTCAGGTAGCCTTAATGCAATATCTCATCCAACAAGTGGCGGCTCTGCGCACAATTTCCCTAGTACTTCACTGAATTGTAGGCCGACATTTTTGTGACTAAGGTAACAAAGAAAGTATAACTTGATACTGAAAATAAAATGGAAATAATACAGAGAATTTTTCATACAATGGCAAAGAACAAATAAAGAGTTGGAATTGACATCATACTAAGGATACCCAAGAATAATTTTAACCAAGAGCAGAAAAGCTATCCTTGGTGTCCTGAATGATAAAAGTGGGGCTCATTGATAGTGGTTAAAGTGACGCTATTACAGCTTGAGACATCAGAGTTCAGAGTTCAATTCTGGCATCCTCTCTAAAAAGTTTGTATGTCCCTTCCCGTGTGTGTGTGTGTGTGTGTGGGTTTCCTCTGGGTGCTCCGGTTTCCTCTCACAGTCCAAAGGTCTACCAGTTAGTAGGTTAATTGGTCATTGTAAGTTGTCCTGTGATTAGGCTGGGGTTAATATCGGAGGGTTAATGGGCGAAGTAGCTTGATGGGCTGAAAGGTTGTATCTCTAAATAAATCTTCACTATATCTCTAAATAAATAAGAGAATTTCAACCTCATGTGTCATTATTTATGGGAGCTCTTTGTGCTTAAATCAGCTGATGTAAATAACCTTTCTTCAGAAGTGCCTTACTAACAATAACCAGATTTGTGAGAGATCAAATCATGATTTTGATGCACCTTGTTATGAGGTTAATTTAATTGTCATTTAAAGTAAAATTGGATAGGTATATGGACAGGAAAGGTATGGAGGGTTATGGGCTGAGTGCAGGTCGGTGGGACTAGGTGAGTCAGTGTTCTGCACGGACTAGAAGAGCCAAGATGGCCTTTTTCCGTGCTGTAATTGTTATATGGTTATATGTTTAGTCCCTATATTATTATATTGTAAACATAACCATTTCCTTATAGAGCTCCTCAGCCAGTTCCAGTTTGTGATTAGACATTAGCAATACATCGGGCACAAGTTAATTTTGTGGAAGCATTCCATTCATCAAATGAATGTAACTTAAGCCACTGACAAAAAGCTGCATTGCAAGTAAAGGATGAGCTATACTATATAACTTGGGGAAAGTTGGAAGACGTAGTGTAGGACTTCACCAGGTGTCGGTGGGGATGGGGGTGTTGGTATAGAAAATAACCTTGCAACCCAAAAGGAGGAGCAGAGCTGAACAGTATTGCACAGTGGATGATGGGGTAAATCCCACTGTGAGCTGGGTGGTTATAAAATTGCATTGTGATGATTTCACTGCTTTACAAATGCTACAGGTACAAGAAGATGATTGAAGTCTGCAGTCTTGAACAGGACTTGTCCATGCTCCCCTTTGGAGATCTAACTGAAGTAAGGAACTTTCAAATTCCCATAGAAATTCCCGTACAATGCAACATAGAAACAAACACTAAAGCCCAACTCATTGATGCTGACTGTGATGGCAATCTGTAATAAATTCCATCTGCTTTATTAGGCACATATCTCTCAACTCCTTTCCAATAAACTAAGTTCCTTTTTTAATATTGGAATTCTATCTCCTTCTTCTACCTCCTCTGGCTCTTTGTTCCATATAACCACCACCTCCTCTGTGAAGAAACCTGACCCTTAGATCTCCTTTAAACTTTTCCTCTCTCAACTTAAAACAGCGCCCCCGGTTCTAAACTCTCCCACATTAGGAAGAAGAGTTTGACTATCAACCTTGCATATGTCCCTTATTATTTAATAAAGCTGTACAAAGTCACCCAGCCTATTCATTCTCTCCTTATAAGTAAAGCTCTCCATTCCAGGCAATGTTCTGGTGAGTCTCTTCTGCATTCTTTCTAATGCTACCACATCGATCCTTACATAGTGTGGCACCCAGAACCGCACATGACGTTCCGAGTGCACTCTGACCAATGGCTTCCCAACTCTAATACTCAATGCCTTGGCCGCGTGTCTCTCTACCCCATCCTTTGGTCTCACTATTTTTAAGGATCTGTGGCCTCCATCATTTACTGTATATGTCATATCAGTGTTTCTGCCCACACTCCATTTCTTACACTTGCCTGGATTAAATTTCAACTACTAACACTCCACCCAAATGATCTACATTGCAAAGTATCCTCTTACAACCGTCTTCACTATTGTAAGATATTATTTATTAATATACATACTGCGATATATTTAAATTTCACTTCAGCAATTCCAGAAATTTCACAGACACTCCTCAGAGGTATTGCAATAAATAAAAATGTTAATTAAGCTTTCTAATTTCAAACAAAGGTGGGAGAAAGGGGCATCAACCTGTCCGGCGGACAGAAACAGCGAATCAGCATTGCTCGGGCTGTGTACTCGGATCAAGATATTTACTTACTGGACGATCCCTTGTCAGCTGTGGATGCCCATGTCGCGAAGCACATCTTTGAGCAGTGTGTCAAAAAGGCACTCAGAGAGAAAACTGTCGTTCTAGTCACTCACCAGCTGCAGGTGATCCACTTAAAGCTTGTATTTGCTGTGGGCTAAGAGGATGAGATATTGAGGAGGTGGCAGGGCTCTCAGAATCACCAGAACTCCTCGGCTCTAGACCTCATCACAGCCGCGAGTGACTACCCTTTACTTCAGTAGAGTCTGGTAAAATTGAAGTCAACGAGCAATAAAAGGAACATAGTTAAAGTCATTCCCAAAAGAAGATGTTGTGGTTCTTGAAGGTTACTCACCCAACTCCAGGGCACTGCTACACAAGTTCTTCAGGCAATGTTGCAGCCATCTATGGCTGAAATCTCAATGCCCTTCCTTCATGATAAGGTCAGAAGTGGAGAGGTTCACTGACAATTATTGCTATTGGTTTATTATTGTTGTATGTACCAAGGTACAGTGAGAAGCTTGTCTTGCATTCTGCTCATTCAGATCAGATAATTACACAGTGCATGATGCAGATCAAGGTAAAACAGTTACAGTGCAGAGTGAAGTGTAGCAGCTACAGAGAAGGGGCAGTGCGTGTAACCAATAAGGTGCAAGATCATACTGAGGTAGATCGAGAGGTTAAGAGACCGATTTATTGTACCAACAATTATACTACGTTCAATTCTTTTTGCAACTCCTCAGCCAATAGAGTCCGACCACAGCATGATTTTGTCCACATTGTAGACTAGTCTTGGACAATACATGGTAAATAACACATGCAGCACAGAAGTGCTATTTCTAACAAGGGAAAGTCCAGTCTGTGTTCAATGACCCTACATCTCTGAGTCATCCACCATCTATATCCTAGAATATCATTACCAACTGGAAACACAGCCAACCAGTTAAATAGATTACAAGAGTTCAATATTTACAAGAGAGGGTTGGAGTCTGGATTTCCTGCAGTGTATGTCTCACCTCCTGACACTCCAAGGTTCAGGAGAATAAGGAAATATTCTCCAATTGCCTGGGTAATGCAGCTCCGACAACTCTCAAATGGGATAAACAATCTGTTTGATTATCAGCCCCTTTATCACCCTATAAACTTGGTCCCTTCACCACCAGCAAACAGTATAAAATACACTCTAGTTACTTGCTCTGGCAATTTTGAAAGCACCTCCTAAACACCACAAGAACAACAAGTGCATTAAGCGCCTCGGACTTCAATCACCCCATGTCCCCTTTCAAGATGCCCACCACCCTCTCATGGAAATATATCATCAATGCTTTATTATCACTGGGTTCAATTCCTGGGCTTCCGTAGCCAACAGCAACATGGGAACACCTTCCTGAGAAGGAGTGCAATCGATGAATGTTGCAACCTTCTCTCAGGCACTTGGCGATGAACAATAAATTCTGGCATTGGCACTAACACTCAGATTCTGAAAATGAATTAAAAATAAAACACCATTATCAGTGACTTTTAATACTGAATCCTGGGTAGATATACTGTACATTCCTTTAAATCAACCAATTTTCTCTATAGACAATTAGCTCCAAAATAAAATCCTGTTTATTGAGATAAATTTCCTGTTTAAATTAATTTATTACTCATTTCTGATTAATCTGTTGCCTGTTAAAGTATAATATACCATCTCTTGTCATTAAGTCCATTATGATATTCATGTATGTTTTGATCCCAAGTATGTGAAAGTTCATAACTAGAAGCTTGTAGTGGTTTGCAAACACACCAGATAGTTGACGTCTGTTTTTTTTAAAATAATCTTTAGTATTTGGAGCACTGTGATGAAATCCTTTTATTGGAAGATGGAAAAATTAAGGAAAAAGGAAAGCACGAGACGCTAATGAAAGAAAACGGACATTATGCCAACCTGATCAACAATTATCAAATGAACCAACCAAATGTAAGCAAAGTCACAGGAAGTTCACTTTGCAATATATGTTTGCACTCTAACCAGTTTTATTGCTTGTAGCGGCTTAATTTAGCATGAAAGTAAGTTGTCCCTGATTTGCAGGCTTGTGAAAATTCTATTCTGTTTAATTGTTTAAAGTATATATCCAGGGTTAATTTTACAAATGTACATTAGAAGTATTCATTGAAATTCCTTAATAAATTTCAAGTAAAATTTATTATCAGAGTACATACATGTCCTGAGGTACTTTTTCTGCAGGCATGCTTAGCAAATCTACAGATTAGTAACTGTAAACAGGACCAATGGACAACAG
This sequence comes from Hypanus sabinus, assembly GCF_030144855.1. Classification (NCBI taxonomy): domain Eukaryota; kingdom Metazoa; phylum Chordata; class Chondrichthyes; order Myliobatiformes; family Dasyatidae; genus Hypanus; species Hypanus sabinus. The sequence goes on from NC_082722.1 coordinate 41,634,294, forward strand.
ACAGTGCAAATGCAAATATAAATAAATAGCAATAAATAACGAGCATGAAATAACAAGATAAAGAGCCTTAAAGTGAGTCCATCAGTTGTGGGAACACCTGAAATAGAATGAGTGTCGTTTTCCCCTTTTGTTCAAGAGCCTGATGGTTGAGGGGTAGTATCTGTTCTTGAACCTGGTGGTGCATGTCCAGAGGCTCTTGTACCTTCTACCTGTTGGCAGTAGCAGGAAAATGGTACGGCCTCTGTGGCGAAAATCTTTGATGACAGATGCTGCTTTTCTACTGCAATGTTTCATGTAGATGTGCTCAATAGTTGGGAGGGTTTTACCGTGAGTTACTGGGCTGAATCCACTGCCTTTTGTAGGATTTTCTGCACAAAGACATTGGTGTTCCCAAACCAGGCATAATGCAGCCAGTCAGCACACTTTCCACCACACATGTATAGAAACTTGCTAAAGCTTTTGATGACAAGCTGAATCTCCACAGACTCCTGAGGAAGCAGAGGCTCTGTCATACTTTCTTTGCAATTATATTTTCAAGAGAAGATAGGAAATTTCAATTCTCTGAAATTGTGCACCTATATTACAGGAATAGTTTAAATTTGCCATATTTCTCACTTAGCTGTTGTGGAGAGATTGTGAAATGTAGAAAAACATGCCAAATGAAACACTTCACATATTCTGAGTCACCAAACATCACTAGTGTTCAATCCTACTTGGTGCTTGACAGATAATAAAATTCATGCTTCAGCTAATAAATCTCAAGTTATTTTCACACCAGTTAAATGACAGTTAATGATAATCTGCAACAAGAAGGAATCTAATCATTTCCCTTCTACAATCAACCATCAGCTGCAACTGACACCTTGGCAATCACCATGGACAGACGTTAGCTAAATGATGGAGTGGGGTCACAAAAACAAATCGGAGTATTTTTCAGCAGTTGGCTCACTCATTGACTCTTCAAAGCTTCACACCTTCTACAGCATAAGAAAGCTAAATATCAGGAACTGGCAGAAAATATCAGGAAATGGCAGGGGTGGAAAGGTTTTGCTGGCTGCCCTATCCTTGGCATTATGGGGGCTGCTGGAAAGAAAAGACTGTCAGCGAGGCTGCTGAGCGAGCTCCCAGATGGCTCTGAGTCAAGTGGGGTGACCCATAGACAGTACTTCTGGGGCACAAGCCAGGGACTGATCAACCTTGGCTGGGTCACTTGGTGAGAGTGCCTGATGTGAAAAGACCCATAACACCCAATGACCCCAGGTTACATCACTGATGATGTGTCCCAGTGCATCCTAGCAGAGTCAGCAAAATACAATGCAGAAGTCTGATGAAATGGCCTTCACTTGTGTAAATGGGTGTAACTGAAAGAGCACAAAAATGCTTGAATAGCATCCAAGCTCAGCACATCAACCATCATCTTTAATATAGGTTCCCACCACTATGTTCCAACAGCACAGTAGCCAGCTCTGGCCTGTTTGACAGCAGCTCCAAGCCAATAACTTTAGAAGGGAAGAAAAGAGAAGGGCAGTAGATACTCAAGACTATCACCAACTTTACAGTCCCCAAAATTATTTAGACATAAATCATGGCTCCATTCAGTAGCACTGGGTTTAAATCAACAGCCCTAGGAAAACAGCCCTTTACCTCACAGACTGTGTTGTATCCTGGTGATTTTGTGACCCAAAGGTTCTTTGGAAGTCAAGAATGAGGCATAAAATTTGTTAGTTACAGCCATTTATTAAGTGTTCTGAGAGTGCAGAACGAACAGAAAAAAATACAAGGAACAAAGAAGTCTTTGTACTGAGAACTGGCTCAGAATAGATAAAAACAAGACATAAGAATAACCTATTCAAGTGGTGCGATGCCTGCTGCAGAGAAGCTTCTAGGAAAATACAGGATCAGCTACACTACAATTACTGCAAAATTCACTGAACAATTACATGGATATATAGGTGATTCTATTAAAATAAAAGCAAGCATTGGAAAAGTTAAACTACAAGAAAAATAACAATTTTACATTCTAATCCAATGACTGCGACAGTGCTTTGTTGAACTAAAGCACCTTCAAGTAAACACCTTCCTTGCAAATTTGGTTCTCAGTAATTACTGGTCTTACTAGTGATTCCCACATTCTTCAAACAGCTCATTAGTCATTCAGCTGAGATAATTGAACCCACACTGTTAATTATTTTTATATAGTCATCTCTCATTTATTCAATAATCTGACAATCTCAATTTGAGCAGGATTTTGTCTGATGAAGAATGAGATAATCGACAGTTCAACTATCAGCTTTGGCTCGAAAATGTTCTAAACAAGAATTATCATTCACGAGAAGACACAAGAAACTGCAAATGCTGGAATCTGGAGCAAAACAGGAAGTGCTAGAGGAATTCAGCAGATCAGGCAGCATCAATGGAGGGAAATGTAACTCTGTCATTTTAGGTGGAGACCCTTCATCTAGACTAGTCCCAGTACAGATTTTCCCAGACTCTCCCACTGCAAATGAAAGGATTTGGTCTGAAACTCCCTCCATTGATACTGCTTGACTAGTTGAATTCCCCCAGACCCTTACCAGTCACAGAGTAGTCTTATTGGGCCCAGGGTCCTTTTCCAGGCAAATACTTCATATCCCCTTTTATATGTTACCAATGTAGTTTTCCTTCTCAGTGAAGTTGTAAGCTTTTGACAGTGTGCCTTTTGACTGAGCATTTGTGGTGTGGACAATGATTATACAATTCTCAGCAAACAAATAATAACCTATTTTTTTAATTGAGAGAATAGGTGATTAGCTGTAAAACACAATAAAACACAAGCAGACATCATGGAATTAAAGATGTGATTGAGGAATTCCCAGATCAATTTCAGCAGTTGCCATACTGTCTCTACTGACAGTACATGTTCAGTATTCAATGCAGGACATTGACCTTTGAATACGATAATGTTCTAAGATACCATGTCGCAAAGCCCGGGTGCTTGGTTTCCAGATGAAACCCTTAGTGTAGCAGTCAAAGGACAGAAATATTGACTGCTTTAGTATTACCTAACAATTGCACCCATTCTTCAACTTTTCTGTTTTGATTTTGCACATGTTTGTGGCTGTGAAGAAAAAGAACACCTTTTTTTTCTTAATGCAGTTTAAAAGGCTGAAATCTTTCAGCATCTTTCTGTCATGCCTATCTCCTTAAACATGTTTCTTGCTCTTCCTTGTATTGGTTTAAATAGAGACAAATAGACAAACTGAGACCCAGCAGAAACATTGAAAAGCTGGGAGGGAAATAGATATTGCATAAATATCATAATTGCAAATTACACAATATGGTTCAAATTACAAAATTGATCCTAAGACCCGGCCATGAGCTCAGAACTGACCATCTTCCCGTAGTGGAGAGAGATTATTTTTAAAACAGGTCTTTTAGGACTCGTGTTAGAAATACTTGTACTGCTAGAATACATTACTGAGAGTTTACATTTCAGTATCTCTTTTGTAGGAACCAGAAGATAACAAAACAATATCATTAAGTTCAGAGAAAGGAAACCTGGATGGAACTTATCTCTCCAAAATAAGAATGCAAGGCGTGGACAATGCTGGTAAGGGCAGGCTATTTTACTTAAAAATGTTACAAAATGAAACAGGGGTAGTTCAGAATGGTTAATGTGTAGATCAGCTTGACCTAACTTTGTTTTATATTCTTAGAACTCTCACCAAACCAAAAGCTACTGATCTCAGCCTGTAGAATTTTAATTATCCCAGAACCATAGTATCTTGGATGACAATATTGCACATTCTCACTATTCCGTGCAAATTTTACTATTGACCCCATTAACAGCCCCATCCCTTTGACCACCATCACTCACTGCAGGACTAACACCTCTTCCTGGAAGTTTGTTTCCTATCATTGCAGGAAGTACAACAGATGGTGTATAACAAGGCTCAGCTGAGATTGAGTCCTCTTCGTATTACACTCCTGTTAAGAAAAACACCATTAGATATTTTCATAACTTCTTGACTCTGTTTGTGTATGCCCAAATCTAAGTTATTCTAATTATAATCAGAGTTTAGATTTTTTTTACATGAGTCAAATTTTCACCTAAAAGAGGGCATCAAGTGCACAACGCAGTAACATCAGGGCATTACAGCCTTCTAAAATCCAGTTCTATTGATACTAATATATTGCATGTTTAACATGAAAATGATTTCCTGTGAAATATTTTTAATATAAAGCTTGTATAAAATTGTCTTGTAATATTTTAGCATTTGATATGAATGATGAGAAAAATGTTGCAATAGAAGAAAAGATTGAGAATGCAAAGGCAGTACAGCAAGAAGGAAATCCTGATAAAGGTAAGGTACTTAGAATTATCGTATTCTTAGGAGTTTCACTAAAAGATGTTGATATTTCCCATGGGAATTTTAAAAGAATCAGTAGTCACCTTATATGATACATTTTTTCCCCAAGTTGCACAAGATGTTTTCTGAAACAAATCTTGCTGGGTTTCTTTCATATCAATTAGATTAAATTTAGTGGCCTCACAAAAAGTGCATTGTGTGAAGCATGCTTCACCTCAACCACTGATGACAATGCAGGCTGCACACTAGTTTTGCACTGCTTTTTCACTGCGATGATTCCGGTCTGCAGCCAGAAGCCCTCACACTGCTCCTTGGTGTATTCAACAATGATGACCCAATTTGACAGCTAATTTGATCGATGTAAAGCTGACCCTTAATAATTAGGGGAGTGGAGTTGGGATGGCAGAGTTAGCTGCAGAGAGTTACTCTACCAGTGAACTTATTCTGGAAATAGTGAATATTCTGGAAGAATGGCTGGCATGGGAAGGATGCAGTTACTCGTGTTCTTAACTTCTGCATGGTGGAGAAAGTGGAAGGGAAGGGAGAAGCCTTTTCTCTCAAGGTGTCAAGAGGACCACTGGGTACATGAGAAGGTAGTAGGAACAATGAATGAGCTGCAAAAAAAAAAACAGGAGAAAGTCTGTAGATGCTGGAATCCTGCTGGAGGGTCTCAGTCCGAAAAGCCGACTGTACTCTTTTTCATAGATGGTGCCTGGGCTGGTGAGATCCACCAGCAGTTTGTGTTTGTAAAAAGGATGGGCTTTCTTCTTGGGATGCCCAATGCATTGGCATGCCTACCAAAAATAGTCTTCAATTCAATCATCATTCAAGAGTTCAACACTGGCTTGGCACAAGATTTCATTAAAAGCATGAGGCCAAATAAGTTGTTTCCTTTCGAAGTACCAACATCCAGAAATTGGCTGAAACTCCTACAGCCTTTGACAAGCCACTCCTAAGCAACACAAAACAGCTTTAGAAAGTAGAGACCATTGGAAAATCGTAGCATCAGAACAGAAATAATCAAGTAATAACTAGTCCTTAAGACACTATTGATCCCTTTAATAGTGCTGAAGATGGTGGACTTGACACATCATCTTGCTGCCAAATAAATGTGAAAGTAAGAGTGGCATTAGCTGCAGTATAATACTTCAATATGTTGGGGTTAATGCAGAACCATGTTGCACAGATTTGTGTTGTAATCTCGCATTCTTTCACAAAGAGTTCACAATGAATCCATTAGTGAGTAAAGACAATGCAAATGCCATCTTAGTGTACCTCAGCACCCATCAAAAGAGCTCTGATGATCCCAGTTTCATGTAGGGTAATTAAAAGGTTATAGATCACTCTCTTAATACATCCAAATTTATTTTTGCTCATGTTTATAATCATTTGGATGCAGCATAGAATGTCTGAGGAGATTTCAAGAATCTTTCACCTTCTTTCTCTCATGCCTTACTAAAGAATGTCTTACTAAATTTAAGTTAGAATTAGCAGGCGGATCAACACACTTACTATATTGTTAAAATCTCATTTCAATGTTGCTAAACAAGTCATACTGAACTGTTTTTAACTGTATGCATCATAATTACATAACTTTTATTTCTCCCACCCTGTATAATTTTACAGATGTGGGTCTGCATTTTCTTAGAAGAACATTTTAAAAACTAAGATTCCTAAAATAACAAAATTATAGTTTTAAAGCTTATCTTTCAATTTCTACTTTAATCTCAGTTCGAATCACTTCACTCATTAACATAAAACATAGTCATGAGTTTCTTTTTATATAATTTACAAGAAAAAGTTTCAAGTTAAGTGAGGTGTTAAATTTGACAACTATTTGTGGTTGTAATTAGGGAGAAATTGTCAGCATTTTCTGTCATTACTCTGTGTAACCGACATCAACACAATTAGCTATGACAATCTCAAAACTGGAGTCACCCATTTCCCTGTTTCCCAGGTTACACTGCTATGGTCTTTGCAAATGTAATCAACACAGAATCAATGATGATGTGACTTGCAACATATTATCCTTGTTATCAAAAAACATGAAAAATAATAGCACTTGTTTAGTAATATTGAATGATCATATAATAAGTCTTAATTAAATAAATTCATTTGCTAACACGGGCCACATTCCCTCAGAGAGCATTTTAACTTTATCTTAATTCAAATGTGCAAACCGTGATATTGTTTTCGACACAAAGATTAAAATATGAATTTGAAATTTTGACTTTTAACTTCTCCTGACTGCCTCTGAGCATTTTCAATATGATTGGTCGATCAATCCACCTGTGTCATGTCTATTGCTGGAAAGCTTAAATAATATCCAATCGAATATCAGACCAAGGTAGAGAAAACTCATATATTACAGCTCACTAAATCTTTTTGGCAGCTTTATTTGAAGTCAGTCTTTTCACTGCTGATTATGAAGTCTGTTGTTCTCTGTAAAATACTTTTTAATAATTCATATCTAGCACTACCTTATTAAAACATTTTAAATTAGTACCACCTGCAAGTTTATGGAGTAGCAGATGAGAGCAAAGTTCAAAGAGTTCAAAACACAAACTATGTTTATTATCAAAGTATTTATAAATTATTCAACCTTGAGATTCATCTGCTTACAGGCAGCCATGAAACAAAAAACACAAAAGAACCCAATTAAAAAAAGATCAAAGCCCAATGTACAGTGAGAGAAATAAACACAAATCATGTAAACACAAGCAAGCAACAGCATCCAGAACGAAAGTGAGTTTGTAGACATGAAGCCTGGTGCAGCTGGAGTAGGCCCATAACCCCAGCCTCAGTTCGTCACACAGCGTGGCAAATCGTTGTGAAGCTTGCAGGCACGAGGCCCAGAGCAGCTGGAGCAGGACACAAGCCTCAGCTTTTCCACAGAAGTGTTGTTAAGTGGTACAGTTGTATTTCTTGCTTTATGATCCACCAGTAAGCTCTCACCCATCTTCAGAGGTGCCATCTTAAAGGCACAGTGTGTTACTCATACAAAGTGTGGTGGTTTAGGTCCCCACCTGTTCCCCACCTCCAGGTTGCACTTCTATGATAAGTCACAATGCTTTAAGATAAATTCACTAATGACAGTGGCTAACATAATTGAACTTGAGATATTAATAAAATTCCATGACTTCCTTCTGTGCCCTGTGTACCCATTTTTCACTCAACCAGCTTTCTATTACAATTGAGCTGGCTGGTTTAATTACAGATTTTGAGCATTGTTGTGTGTTATATTAAAACCCAGGGGCAGCATGTTCCAGCTAGGGTGAAGGGTAGGCATACCAAGTCCAGTGAGCCTTGGCTGACTAGGGAAGCCTTGTCAAGGCTCTGCTAAAGACAAGAAAGTATACATTGCAGTTATGAATTAATCCCTCAATTAATATAAAAAGTTTAAGACCAGGCTTTGGAGGGAAATCAGGAGGTCAAAAAAGGGGTATGAGGTGAGTTTGTCAAGATAATCCCTATTCTTCAATTATATTAACAGAAAAAGGCTGACCAGGGAGAGTCTAAGTCCTCTTAAAGACCTTCAGGACTTAGTTGTGGAGTCACAGGAGATGACTGATATTTTTCATGTATACTTCTCCACAATGTTTAGTAAGGAGAATATCATGGATGTGGAAGAAGTGAGGGTAATAAGCACTGAGGTCTTGGATCATATTCACATAACAAGGAAGGAGATATTTGCAGTTTTGAAACACATTAATTTAATAGAATTAACTTTATTTCTTACATCCTTCACATACATGAGGAGTAAAAATCTTTACCTTACGTCTCCATCTAGATGCGCCATGTGTGCAATTAAGGGTTCAAAGGTCAAATTTAATGTCAGAGAAATGTATACAATATACATCCAGAAATGCTTTTTCTTCACAAATATCCAAAACTTCACAAACTTCAAAAACAGAGAGGTGCCCCAAAGAATGAACAACAGTTAAAAGTGAGAGCCCCAAGGTCCCCCCCAGCTCCCCCCTCCCAGGCATAAGCAGCAGCAAGCAACGATCCACCCTCCCCCCACTAGCAAAAAATAACGTGCATCAGTACCGTCACCGAGTCCAAGCTGTGCTAAGCAATAGCAAAGACACAGACCAAGGTAACCCCAAAAGCTTCACATTTCATCCGACAATCGACAACCCACAGGTTCTCTCTCTCCCTGGTAAGGGAAAGGGAGATGTCCCCCATTTTCACAGCGAGCGGGAGACATAACAACAACCCGCTGGTTTACAATGGTAAAAGTCCGTTTCGTCACTTTTTCAAGATTGCAGAGACCTCGGGTCTTCGGGCCCGCAGTGAAAAGTTTTTCAGCCTCCACTACGACACACAGGGTCTCCTGCCGTGACACCAAACCTCGATCCACCCATCTCCAGAGCCCCAAGATCTTAGGCTTCCAAACACAATCGAGATTCTCAAGCCAAACCCTTGGCATGTCGAATAACTGTCAGTCGTGGAACCCCGAGGACTGGTCCCATTCCCACAAAGAACTGAAGCCTTGTGTAACTCCAGGTCAGGGTCTTCAAAAGTACCCTGAAAGGGAAAATTAAAGATATTAAAGGTGGAAATAGAGCTGTTTCCAAAGATGCAAGCAACGGAGTCACCAGTAGGCACCATCATCCCTCCTAAACTCTGCCTTCATAGAAATTTATAATAAGCAGAACAGTCAATGTAATGTAGAGTACACACAAAGCAGCATGAGTTCATCAGTCTGATGGCCTGGAGGAAGATGATGTCCTGGAGTCTGTTGGTCCTGGCTTTTATGCTGTGGTACCGCTTCCCGGATGGTAGCAGCTGGAATAGATTGTGGTTGGGATGGCTTGGGTCCCCAATGATCCTACAGGCCCTTTTTACACACCTGCCCTTGTAAATTTCCTGAATCATGGGAAGTTCACAACAACAGATGTGCTGGGCTGTCTGCACCACTCTCTGCAGAGACCTGTGATTAAGGGAGGTACAGTTCCCATATCAGGCAGTGATGCAGCCAGTCAGGATGCTCTCAATTGTGCCCCTGCAGAAAGTTCTTTGGATTTGGGGGCCCATACCAAACTTCCTCAACCGTCTGAGGTGAAAGAGGCGCTGTTGTGCCTCCTTCACCACACCGCTGGTGTGTACAGATCACGTGAGGTCCTCGATGATGTGGATGCCGAGGAACTTAAAGCTGTTTAACCTCTCAACCCCAGATCCATTGATGTCAATAAGGGATAGCCCACCTCCATTCCTCCTGTAATCCACAACCTGCTCCTTTGTTTTTGCAGTGTTAAGGGAGAGGTTGTTTTCTTGACTCCACTGTGTCAGAGAGATAACCTCTTCCCTGTAGGCCACCTGGTTATTGTTTGAGATAAGGCCAAACAATGTTGTGTTGTCGGCAAATTTAATTAGCAGATTGGAGCTGTGGGTGACGATACAGTTATGAGTATACCGGAAGTAAAGGAGGGGACTCAGTGAGCAGCCCTGAGGGGCTCCTGTATTGAGAGTCAGAGGGTTGGAGGTGAAGGAGCCCACTCTTACAACCTGCTAGTGATCTGACAGGAAGTCCAGGATCTAGCTGCACAAGGCAGGGTCAAGGCAAATCCCTACAACCTGACTGAATGAACCTCTGAACCTTACAGGAGGCCAGGGAAGAAATTGCAGAGGCCCTTGCAGAGATGTTGCTTCATTGTTAGTCACTGGCAAAGTTCCAGAAGACTGGAAGGTGGCTAATGTTGTTCCATTGTTGAAGAAGGGTAACAAGGACAGGCCAGGTAACTACAGGCCGGTGAGCCTGACTTCAGCTGTACTGTAGGGACAAAATCTACCATCACTGGATAGTCAAGGCCAGATCATGAATAGTTAGCATGGATTTGTGTGTCAGAGGTCATGTCTGACAAATCTTTTGGAGTTTTCTAAGAGGTAACTAAGCGAATAGATGGAAGTAGGTCAGTGAATATTGTCTGTATGGACTTTAGTAGGACCTTGACAAGGTCCCACATAGCAGGCTGATCTGGAAGGTTAGGCCACATGTTTCCAGGGAAACCTTGATTCAAGGTGTGAGGTAGATTCAGAATTGGCTCCAAAAGAGGGTAATGGCTCAAGGTTGATTCTCTGGCTAAAGGCCTGTGACTAGAGGGCTGCACCAGGGATCAATGTTGGGACCTCTCTTATTTCTTATTTATGGAAAATATTGAATACGAATGTATGATTGAAAAATTTGTGATGATACCTAATTAGGTGGTCTTGTAGGTTGTGAAGCAGGTTACAGGATATCTTAATCAGTTAGGAAGATAGGCCAAGGAACAGCAAAAGGATTTCCATGAAGATAACTGTGAGGTGATGCATTTTGGATAGTCAAACCAGGATAGAACTTATCCAGCGAATGTCAGGGCATGACTTGTGGAAGTTCAAGTGCACAGTTCACTGAAAGCAGCACGTTCACCTTCAACAGTCTGGGCATCAAGTTTAGAAGTACGGGTATTATGTTACAGTTATACAAGTCAAAGTTCAAAGTAAATTTATTGTCAAAGTACATAGAGTATATGTTACCTTGAAATTCATTTTCCTGCGGGCATGAATAGGGAAAAAGAAACACAACTGAATTTTATAAAAACTATGCATAAGCAGACAAAGGCTGACAACACCAATCTGCAAAAAAAAAAGGACAAATTGTACAAACAAAAAAAGAGCCCCTGAAAGTGTGCCTGTAGGCCGGAGTGGTGAGGTGGCATTTGGAACATTGTGTACAGTTTTGGTCACCTTGTTCTAGCACAGACATTGTCAAGCTTGAAAGGGTATGGAAGAGATTTATGAGGATGTTGTCTGAACTGGAGTGCTGGATTATAGGGAGAGGTTGGCCACACTAGATCTATCATAGGAAAATGGAAGGTGACCTCATAAAAGTTAATAAAATCTTGAGGATAAGGTGGTTGGTCATAGTCTTTTACCCAGGGATTGGCAGTCCAAAGCTAGAGGCTCAGACACAAGAGGGGAGAGGTTTAGAAGAGACCTGAAAAGTAACTTCTTTACACAGAGTGGAGTGAGCACCTGGAATAAGCTGGTAGACAAAGCAGCTGAGGCAAATACAATTACAACTTTGAAGAGATCTTTAGAAAGGTACATGGATGGAAGGGTTTGGAGGATTATGGCCAAATGCGGACAACTGGGACTAACAGGGATCCTGAAAAGTTTGCTAAGATTGGGCATGACATAGAAATGTAGAACATAGAAAACAATACAGGCCGATCGGCCCACAAAGCTGTGCTGAACATGTCCTTACCTTAGAAATTAACTAAGGTTACCCATAGGCCTTTATTTTTCTGAGCTTCATGTACCTATCCAGAAGTCTTTTAAAAGACCCTATCGTATCTGCCTCCACCACCATTGCCGGCAGCCCATTCCAACCACTAACCACTCTCGGAGTAAAAAACTTACTCCTGACATCTCCTCTGTACCTGCTCCCCAGCACCTTAAAACTGTGCCCTCTTGTGCTAGCCTTTTCAGCCCTGGGAAAAAGCCTCTGACTATCCACATGATCAATGCCTCTCATCATCTTATACACCTCTATCAGGTCACCTCTCATCCTCCGTCGCTCCAAGGAGAAAAGGCCAAGTTCACTCAGCCTTTGACATCTAAAACTTTGACAAACTGCTATGGATGTGTGGTGGAGTGTATACTGACTAGTTGTATCACAGCCTGGTATGGAAACACTAATGCCTTTTGGAATCGAGCTCTGAACTACCCATACAACCTGAAGTCTTGAAGGTGCAGGAAAGTTGTGGCATGACGTGTACGGGCTAAATTGAGGTGGTGGGGCCTGGGCCCAAGAGAGGGGAACAAGCCAATGTTTGGCTGTGAGAGTGGACTTGGAAGTAATTCGAAGTGGCAGAATTAAGGCAAGGCACAGTTGAGGTGGCGGGCCCAAGGCCCGAGAGTAAGGAGTGAGCTATGCTTTGACCAGTTTAAGCAACAGGCTAAATTGGAAAGGTCAGGTCTGGGCCAAATCAAGGGGGTGGGTTCCAGGCCCAAAAGTGTATCACAGCAGCATGGCCTATGTCCAAGTGCAAGGAAAGACCGTTGCCTGGCCGATTTAAGTGCTGGGCCAGACTGAAAAATTCAGAGTGAGGGCCAGGATGATATTCAGCTCACTGCTTCTCAAGGTTTACTCATCTCTGTGCTTAACTGAGGCTGCAGCCTACAACTAACAAGCTCCTGAATCAGCTCTGACTGGTTTCATGGCTGTGAACTCACTTTCTTGAACTTCAGTTCTGAATGTTATTTGCTTGCTTTATTCTATGCACTATTTGTTTTTTTTTTCTGCACATTGGGTGTTTGGCCATCTTTTTTAATGGGTTTTCTTGGGTTTGGTGGATGCCTGTAAATAGACAAACCTCAAGTTTGTATATAGTATGCATACTGGATAAGAAAGGTACTTCAAACTTTGAACTTTGGAAAATCCAATGAAAAGAACTGGATACAGCCCAGCCCATCACAGGTAGAGCCCTCCCTGCCATTGAGCACATCTGCATGGAGTGCAGTCATAGGAAAGTCCATTTGCAGGGATCCCACATTCCAGGCCATGTTCTCATCTTGCTGCTGCAGTCAGGAAGAAGGTACAGGAACCTCAGGACCCACACCACCAGATTCAGGAACAGTTATTACCCCTCAACCATCAGGCTCTTATTATCCCCTTGGGCTCTTCATTCAACTTCACTTGCCCCATCACTGAACTGTCCCATAAACTATGGGCTCACTTTCAAGGACATTTCATCTCCTGTTCTTGATATTTGTTGGTTACTTATTTATTATTATTCCTTTTTCCTTTTGTATTTGCACAGTTTGTTGCCTTTTGCAAATTGCTGTCCTATTGGATGTGATCTTTCATTGACTCTATTATGGTTCTTGGATTCTGAGTATGCCTGCAAGAAAATGTATCACAGGATTGTATGTGGTGAAATATACGTACTTTGATGATAAATTTACTTTGAACTTTGATCAAGTTGTTGGCATGGACCAGTTGGGCCAAAGGGCCAGTCTCTGTGCTGTATAACTGTATGACTCTGTAACAGTAAAATGAGCAGACACTGTAAAAATTCATTTCATTTTTGACCCTTATTATCAGCATAGCAGGATATTTTCATTCTGTCATGGTGAGTTAGAACCAAACTAAACAATGATGGTAATATTCAACACATCCTAAATATCTTACTCAGACTTTAAAAAATTGCTAGAAATTTCTGTAAGTATTTTATGAAATCCATTTCATGCTGAATAACTGTCTTGTGTTTTTTTTCTATAGTACCAATAGCACAGCTTGTACAGGAAGAAGAAAAGCAAATAGGCTCAGTAGCTGGGAAAACCTACAACCATTATATCATGGCAGGGGGAGGTAAGAAGAACGATGAGGGAAGTTTTACATTATACTCTTTCCGGAAGGTTATGTTCTACAGTATTTCAATATTCACTTATTGATAACTTATTCTTAAAGTAATCAATGACTTAGTTAAACTTATCAAAGTCATTTATAACTTTGAACTAAATGATTGTCATCTACCATTAAAAACATAACAACCATTTTGTTTGAAGTTTCTTAATTTAGAGCTACTTCGATAATGAAGGGCTTTGAAGGAGTACATTTCCAATCATTTCTACTTGTGCAAAGGACCCAAAACATGAGAAAATGTACTACTCATTACTACTAAGTTATTTTAAAATCCCTCCAGTGTTGCAGCAAGACTTGTTACCATAGTTCAAATCCTTGTCAAGCACCGATAGACTTGGTGCCTGGACTGTTTCAAAGTCACATCAGCTCTTTTCAAGTAGTCCAAAACTGGACAAAGAGTTTTTTTCTCAGTACTGCAACCAGTGAAAGATCTGCTGTTGGATGCTTGACATGTGCTTCAAGATTCCCAGAGCTGGCTACTTTTTTGTTTCAGAGAACTGAAAACAAAATCAATCATAGCATTTCTCCAATAAACAAATAACAGCAGACATATCTTTCATGTCACTTGTGCAGGTTAAGGAAAGATTTGCATCTAGAGTCAAACTTCCCTACCTGCTTGCAATTAGAGGCATTGTTCTTACTTCACAGTTATCGCCCTGTCAATAATTTAGTTTTTTTTGTACAATCAAATGACAAAAGAGGAAAGTTTATTTTTGTGTAGATGTTTTCCTTTTGAATTTCCCAACTTCAGGTATTTTTATACATTGAATGCTGTGTTGATATTCCCCAAAGTCACTATAGACCCCCAATCTACGCTTGTGTTCAACCATAATGATCCACCAGAATGATTTGCAGGTTATTTATGAAATATCAAAAACTATCACCATATATTATATTTTAGAGATTAAAAAAATAAACCAGTAATTACAGACTCATTGACGGAAATGCATATTTTCATTTTAATTTAGTTTAATTACTATTGCTGCTTGCCTGAGCTTTATAAATTGAAATTTCTTTTCAGATAGCCCATTGAATTTAATTTATTTTCCAGGATATGTTTTCTTCCTATTTGTTCTCTTCCTGTTCATCCTTATGATTGGCTGTACAACTTTCAATGCATGGTGGCTAAGTTATTGGATATCAGAGGGATCTGGGGTAAGTTCCTCTGTATACAATCAATGCAAGCATTCATCTGTAAAGTTATGAAAAAATCATCATAAAAGAATCATTTAAATCTTCATATAAACATATTGAAAGTGTGTATATCTATATATAAAATAGCCTTTGCATGGATAGAGCATTGAATGGTGAAAAATTAAAACTCCCCTATGACTGCAGTGATAGTGGACCCCATGGGAGCCATTTTTCAATACTCAGCAAATTTCCAGAGGGTAACAGTACATTGGAAAACAGCCAATGTACCTCTTGTGTACCTCTGCTATTTCCTCTGGTTCCATACACACTTCTCCACTGTCACACTTGATTGGTCCTATTCTCTCACATCTTATCCTCTTGTTCTTCACATACTTGTAGAGTGCCTTGGGGTTTTCCTTAATCCTATCCGCCAAGGCCTTCTAATGGCCCCTTCTGGCTCTCCTAATTTCATTCTTAAACTCCTTCCTGCTAGCCAAATAATCTTCCAGATTCCTATCTTTATCTAGTTTTTTGAACCTTTCGTAAGCACTTCTTTTCTTCTTGTCTAGATTTACAACAGCCTTTGTACACCACGGATCTTGTACCCTACCATCCTTTCCATGTCTCATTGGAACATACTTAATCAGAACCCCATGCAGATATCCCTGAACATTTGTCACATTTCTTCCGTACATTCCTCTGAGAACATCTGTTTCCAATTTATGCTTCCAAGTTCCTGCCTGATAGCCTCATATTTCCACTTACTCCAATTAAGTGTTCCCCTAACTTGTCTGTTCCTATGCCTCTCCAATGCTATAATATAGAATTATGACCACTATCTCCAAAATGCTCTCCCACTGAGAGACCTGACACCTGACCAGATTCATTTCCCAATACCAGATCAAGGACAGCCTCTCCTCTTGTAGGCTTATCTACATACTGTGTCACTCTTCTTCCTCCTGCACCACCACATAGGGGAAGGAGAAACTCAACCTTTCTGTCTTCTTAGAGGCTGCTAAAATCCAGATAAAGCTTCTTCCTCACTAAAGTATTTTTGTGGAGGAAACAACATTTCTGATATTATGTTCTTGTTGCTTATCTGTAACTCCCACCTTAAATATGAAGACTATGAATTATCAGGGGGCATAAACAGAAAGATATTTTAAAGATATATTGGAATGGGAATAAGACCATTATGGGGACACACCTGATGAAACATGAGGCATTGGTGGGGAAACGAAGGATGGATTAAATCATTAAATTGCTTTCCTTTTGCTTCGGTATTTATTGTAACCACCAAGCATGTAGACATGATATTGCTTGGTGAGGTGAATAATGAAACGATAAAAGTCTTCAAAATCATGGGAAGAGTACGTGAGCCAATGTTTGTAAGTCGGGGGTCTGCCAGGCAAGACTCCCTACTTGCATTCAGTCCACTATGTTGTCCACATGCTCAGCACAACACTCCCCAGACAGATACTTTATTCCGAGCTATGTCCTAGACAGAAATAAACATTCAAGCATATAATCAAATCTCCATTGCAGAGGTCTAGTGTCCCTACTACCTGCTGGGAAGTTCAAGCTCATGACATTCACGGTCAAGAAGTATTTGGAATGGTACTGAGAACCTTGTGGCTATGTATCAGGACCACACAGAAGACATGTGTAATAAGCATATTTTGAATCAGGGTCAGAATCAGGTTTATACCAACTGACAGTATGTTGTGAAATGTGCTGCTTTATGGCTGCAGTACAGGGCAATACATGAAATATACTATAAATTCCAATAAGAAATTTATATAAAAATTAGTGCAAAATTAGTGAGGTAGTGCTCACTGACTGTTCATAAATTTGATGGCAGAGGAGAATAAGCTGTCCTAAAATGTTGAGTATGTGCTTTCAGGCTCCTGAACCTCCTCTCTGATGGTAGTAATGAGAAGAAGGCATGTCCTGTGTGGTGGGGGCCTTCGTGATGGATGCCGCATTTTGAGGCATTGTCTTTTGAAGATGCCCTCAGAAGTGCATAGGCTAAGCTCATGATGGAGTTGGCTGAAATTACAACCCTCTGCAGCTTCTTCCAATCCTGTGCAGATGCCAATGCCATGAGTCACAGCTGTCTCCAACTATGATTTGCATGATAGGTAGAAATACAAATGTGATACATGTAACTTAAGAATAGGAATAGAAACATTTCCTGGAATATTCGAGCGGTCTTAATAGCAGTGGAAGGAAGAATTATGGAATCATTTTTGAGTGAGAGAAAAATGTTCAGAAGCAGAAGTTAGAATAATAAGGAGTTAGTATCAATTTCAAATGGGAAAATCTGTTTGACCGAAATTATTGAATTTTTGTACAGGTAATAAAAGAAGCAGAAATGGCTCCTATAAGTTAAGAGGAGATGCATTCACAGTTAGCAACAATGATTTGAGTCTGGACTCAAAAACACGGGATATAACCTTGTAACCAGCTGAGGGCTAGTCAATACATGACAGAAACAAATAAGATGAATATACCATATTGCAAAATGGACAAGTGCTTGGCAAGTGAAGTTAAATACAGATAAGTGTAAGGTGCTCTGTTTTGGTGGGAAGAATAGGGAGAGTGCATTACCTGGAACATACGAGTCTGGGCAAGGAATGGGAA
Source organism: Hypanus sabinus (assembly GCF_030144855.1). NCBI lineage: Eukaryota > Metazoa > Chordata > Chondrichthyes > Myliobatiformes > Dasyatidae > Hypanus > Hypanus sabinus. The sequence goes on from NC_082722.1 coordinate 41,651,832, forward strand.
CAAAAAGATGTTGGGAATACATATGATGTACACCAGTTACTCAAATTTGCACCACACGAGGAAAATCATGAAAAGCGTTTGGGGTTACTTCCAGAAGGGCAGAATTGAAAAGTAAATTAGTTTTGCAGCTTATTTAAATGGTTAAAAATTTTCTTCTTGGCTGCCTGATACAAGACTGGATTCAAGATAGCAGCAACTCTTGGGAACTCGATGACAACCAATGCCCTGCTACTCATTTATTCCTTTTTGATCCAGTTTGTCGAGGGGAGTTGACTATAAAACCCCAAGAATAGGTTTGCAGAAGTATCCGTTTCTTCGTTTTCAGTACTCATAAAATGTGATACAAAATATGATGCAATTTAATGCATTTAAGTGTGTGAAATTGTACCAATGATTGCAGGAATGAAGAGAGCCAATATAAATTACATTGTGCAATACAGTCATAGAGCGCTATAGCACAGAAACAGGTCCTTTGGCTCATCTAGTAAATGCTAAAAAAGAACTACAAGAACCAAGTTATCCTGGAGTGCATGTACACAAATCTGTGAAAGTGGAGGCAAGTCAAGGTGTTCAAAAAACATATGGAATCTGCAGCTCAATCGACAGAGACACAAGCTGCTAAAAGCATGGACCTACTTTTAAACTTGAGATATTTCCCTCTGTAGTATTAGGAAGAAAACAGGGGCGTGGATCTGATTAGTATATACAGTGGGCACTTTATTAGACACATCTATATACCTGCTCATTAATGCCAATATCTATTCAGCCAATCACGTGGCAGTGACCCGTGCGTAAAAGCATGCAGACATGGTCAAGAGGTTCAATTGTTGTTCAGAATAGGAAAGAAATGTGACGTAAGTGACTTTGACTTTGGAATGATTGTTGGTGCCAGATGGGGTGACTTGAGTACCTTTGAAACTGCTGTTATCTTGGGATCTTTATGGACACGAGTCTTTAAAGTTTACAGAGAATAGTGCAGAAAAAATCCAGTGTGCAACAGTTCTGTAGGCAAAAACGGTTTGTTAATGAGAGAGGACAGTGGAAAATGAGGGCAACAGTAACTCAAATAACCTCGAGTGACACCAGTAACGTGCAGAAAAGCATCTTTGAACACCCAACATGTCGGACCTTGAAGTAGGTCAGCTACAATAGCAGGAAACTGTGAACTTACACTCAGTAACCACTTTATTAGACACAGGAGGTACCTTATAAAGTGGCCACTGATTCTATAAGCTTCCTGATAACTGGATTTTTGGGCTAAATGCTCCCACCTTATTTTATTATTCCACAATTCTTAGGATGAATAGAAGGGCATATAAATGAAAACACACCCTTTAATTAGAATATACTGTGTATTGCAAACAAAGATATTTCATGTTTTTTGACAACAGAAGAGCCTCCGTATGATAACACTGGGAAAAATTTCTGCAATTACAGTTTAGTGTCTCCATTGGTTGCTGTAACAAATGTGAAAAAATAGGTTAAAATGTTTGCAGTAAATAAAAGCATGGAGCCTGAGGCAGTTGTAATGATGGTGGATGTCCATCCAGTTCACCAAGCACTAAACAAAGCCAGGAGAATTTATATCAGGGAAAAGGTTCAGAGATATTTCATGGATAAATATATGCTCCAGGGTCAGCAACGAATAGTCAGTATTAAGAGACTTATTCTTTAATCCAAAGGTCACAGTTCGGAGAATTACATAGGGAAGAATAAAAAATGCCACTAAAATATAGGTGTAGAGTACAAAGATTCTCTGATTCTGTTTTATTTATTGATTTTTTGGATTGAAACAGATCAGTAAAATGTTGCTAGCCAAGCATCTGCCCATACTGTCTCAAACATGTCTCTAGAATGTTGGACAAGATCAAAATAAGGATAAGTGGTCATTGGTTTATTGTTGTCATAATGAAAAACATTGTTTTAGGTTCCATCCATACCAATCAATTCAAGAAGAGGTAGTTAAAAGGGAAAAAAGGAATAACAGAATGCAGAATAGAGTGTTACATGTATGGTTACAGAGAAAGAGCAGTGCAGATAGAAATCAGGTACAAGGTCCATAAAGAGGTAGATGGTGAGGTGAAGAGTTCATGTTTATCATACAAGAATCTGTTGAGGCATCTATTGCCGTACAATAGAAGTTGTCTTTAAGCCTGGTGATGAATCTTTTCTAGCCTTTGTATCTTGTGTCTGGTGGGAAGGTGGTTGGGAGTGGGGTGAAGAGAGAATGTCCGGGGTCTTTGATAAAGGTGGCTGCATTTCTGAGACACTGAAAAAAGTAGAAGTGAGGAAAATGTATGGAGAAGAGCCTGGCTGTTGGGATATTCTGACCTGTATTGCACAGCTCCCTGCAATTTCTTGTGATCTTGGGCAGCGCAGTTGCCATGTCAAGCTGGGGTGCATTGGGATACGATGTTTTCTGTGGGCAGAATTAAGTGATATCCTGCACTAGCTCTATTTTGCTTCAGGAGAGTAAGTTCTTTTGTCTGTTTGTCTCACATTTACTTAGTTCTGACATTGCCATGTATTTATCTGTTAAAGCCTGACTGTCTTGCACAAAGGAATAACACCACTGCATGGGATTGCACCAGCATCACCAACAACCCAAACATTGAATTCTATCAACTGATCTATGGAATGTTCATTGTTGGTGTAATCATTCTGGGCATAATTAAAGGAATTTTCTTCACTAAATTTGTTTTGAAGGCATCTTCTACCCTACATAATAATGTCTTTTATAAGGTAAGATTATGTTATTATGTCTCAGTTATTTCCAATGCTATGTTAGTATTTTAAGTTCATGCAATGAATTGCAATCTTTTGTCTAAAAATATGAGAAACTATTGTGGTTAAAAGGCAGTAAACTGTAAAGTGTGTGACAGACTTCAAAGTTTTGGCCATTGTGGCAAAAGGTTCAGATATTTTATTTATAGATCAAGTTTCTGTACTTCATGATATTTACCATGTTGAAAATAAGATCTCTTAAGGATCATCGGGGAGTTTTCATGGGATCAAATGAATAAGAATAGGCTGTTTAGGTCATGTCCACTTCTTTAGTCAACTCTCGGAAAATATTTCTATCATTGTTGTCAGGCATGAGGCAACCTTTCCAAATCCTTGCTGTCTCTCTGATCAGCAAGAAACTTACAGGCTGTTTGGGTGTACCATAGTCATCAAGAATTAGTTGGGTGATTGGGAAACATGGCTGGTTTTTCTTTTTTATGTTCAGAGGAACAATGGTGAATTTCTATACTAATTACTAGGCTCAACAATTAATTAAATAGTTGGAGAGTCACAGAGTATAACGATGTGGAAACAGACCCTTTGACCCAGCTGGTCAGTGCTGACCTGATCTTCTGCCTGGTCTTATTTATCTGCACCTGGACCATATCCCTACAAACCCATCCCATCTATCTACCCATCCTAACTTCTCTTAAGTGGCTACACATCTACCACTTCCACTAGGAGTTCATTCCACACTTGCGCCACTCTCTGAGTGAAGAAGCTTCCCCTCAAAACCCCCTTAAACTTTTCAACCTTCTTGTTAATTTTCATCCTCCTTGCTAATTTCCTCAAAATAGCTCTATAAAATAGGTTGCACCTGATCTATCATGCACAAAACCGTATTTACCATTCCTAATCAGACCCTGTCTCACTAAATACTTATATGTCCTGTTCCTTAGAATACCTTCCAATAATTTACCCATGGCTGACATCAGGTTCGCAAGTCTATGATTACTCAGTTTTTAAAGAACTTCTTAAACAACAGAACAAAATTAGCAATCCTCCAGTATTCAAGCACCTCACCCGTGGGCATTTTAAATATCTGTACTTGGGCCTCTACAGAAGTCAGGCTGTGTGTTACATTCATTACAAGACAATTTGAATGCAAGAGTAGAGACACCTCCCTCTAATTACTTAGAATTTTGTCAGATTGCACCTGGAATATTGTTTAGAGCTTGGTTTTCCTATATAAGAAAAGATATACCTCCAGCAGAGGGAGTGCCGCAAAGAATTATCAGGATGGCAGGCTGGTCAAATGAGAGACTATGTGGACCAGGCCAACACACATGAGAGTTTAAAGGAATCAGAGGCATCTCACAGAAACAGATGGCATTCTGAAGGAATTGAAAAGGATTTGCAGCAGGTGCTTCCTGTTTGGGGTGAATAGTGTCAGGAACCAGAACCTCATAGTAAAAACTAGGTTTGAGAATGAAGATTAGGAGAAATATCTTCATTGAAGAGTGGCAGATGGGGTTTTGGCCACTATTTATTTTGTCAAAATGTCTAGCTCTGGTGGAGAACTCTTGCAGAAATCATATTGAGCATCTTTAATGTCCCAGCACCTTAATCACAAAGTAGTTATGTACTTTAATGGAAGTATTCCTTCTATTGATTGCTTAAACCTTCCTGTCAATTAAATCCAATCGATCAATATTTTTTCCACTGTTCGCAAGATACGTTAGTCCTGTATCGTGTACATTTATCAAGAGCCAGTGTGACAGTAATGGCGACCCATTGTTTGCGGTAGTCTGTATTGTAAAATACCACAGCCACATTAAAATCAATGGACGGACAATTGAAGGCAGTGTCTGATTCTAATAAGCTGCCCACACCATGCAATGGCCTATATTTTAGTTATGTGATTGATGGTCTATATGCAGGAGCCCTCACTGGAACCTCTGATGTCAGATTGGTTAGTGGCCCGATTACCAGAAAGTACAGTAGTTATGGGTGGTATGCTTCTGCCAGTGCAGCAATTTAGCACAGCTGTGACTAGTCAGAACTGCACAGATGAGCAAACTGATCCAGTCAATAGTCAACTTAACCCATATATTTCACTTTATAAATACTGCTCCATTATACATACAATATTCCGGATAACAATTAGGTTCAGGTAACATTGATATTGTTTGGAACCGGGTAACATATTTGCAATCTTTTGTCAAAGACTTTACTTCTGGGTTTGATTACTTCCACCTTATATTCCTCAATAACTAGACATCTGCAAAAACTCTGCAGTATTTATCCCAACTTGCATTGGCCCATTTACCAATCATCTCTGTGTCTATTGACTCTCAATTGAATTGAATTGACTTTATTTCTTACATCCTTCACATACATGAGGATTAAAGATCTTTACATTACGCCTCTGTATGAATGTACAATGTGCAATTTACAGTAATTTGTAATAAATAATTTATACAACAGGACAGTCAATACAGCACAGAAATATACCTGTATCAGTGTGAATTAATCAGTCTGCTGGCCTGGTGGAAGAAGCTGTCCTGGAGCCTGTTGGTCCTGGCTTTTATGCAGTGGTACTGTTTCCTGGATGGTAGCAGCTGGAACAGTTTGTGGTTGAGGTGTCTTAGGTCCCCAGTGATCCTTCGGGCCCATTTTACACACCCGAATGGTGGGAAGTTCACATCTCCAGATGTGCTGGGCTGCCTGCACCGCTCTCTGCAGAGTCCTGTGATTGAGGGATGTACAGTTCCCATTCCAGGCAGTGATGTCGCCAGTCAGGATGCTCTCAGTTGTTCCCCTGTAGAAAGTCCTAAGGATTTGTGGACTAACTCTTCAACTATCTGAGGTGAAAGAGGTGCTGTTGTGCTTTTATCGCCACACAATCAGAATGTACAGTCCTCAATCCCTGTCAATCTCTCAATATTAAAATTCTCATATTTAATATTCCCCCTTATCTCTAAATCCCCTTTATCTTTATAATGGTGGAGATCACCGCATTCATTTAGTTTTGGCTTCTTGTTAACCCTGAATTCATTTACTCACCTTTGGCATGTGTGTCCTGTTCTGCCCTGGCCCTAGACCTAGAATCTCTTCTTGTTTTCCAAGTACTCTCTCCCCCATTAATGGGTTCATTTAAAACACCTGACATTATTCTATTAAATTATCCAATTATCTCATAACATGGATTGTTAAGAAATTTTCTAAGCTTTTGTTCTTTTGAAGTATCAGAAATACTTCATTATTTTAATAACATGACACAAATGCATGCTATTTTTGAATGTTTCCCCTTGCTTCTTTGCATTTAATTTCTAGGTAAAGCTATTCAATGTTTTGTCCTGAAGGAATGTTTATGGAATTATGTGACAGTCTGTCACATGATTCCACCAAAGCAAGACATCAAACATTACTGTTTCCAGTTATCAGTTAAGTCAGCAGATACTTTGTTTAAGTCAGTAAGCATGGCAATGGACTCTATAATATAATCATCTTTACTTTTACTGTGATATCAAACTTCCTATATATTCAAGCATGTGAGCACACAATCGCATCACCCCGAAGTATTAAACCAATCACATTAACAACGGATGCCCCCGAGCTCCAAGAAGCCCAAATCCAATCATCACCAGTATTTTGTTTTCTAACTCCAAAACATAAAATTAAGTGAAAGAAAAATGTGGATGGAAGAATAATGCATGTACTCTAGATTTGTTTTTACTTTAGTGAAGCACTTACGACATGATGGTGACGTATGCCATTCACATACTTTTTCATATAACCAGTAATGAATTATGTACATAAAATAATGCTTAATCAAACAATATATTTATGTTATTATGTAAATATAAATAATTGAAAAATTAAATACACAACATGCCTCCCTGTTCAAACTCCAACTCAATATTCAATGCATCTCTACTTTTATATACTGTATAAGCAGTATACTACATAATAGAACTACTCTATAAATATCCACAGTATAGTAAACTTTAAATTGTCCCATTCACACCTGAAGATTTAATCACTATGGAGGATTTCTTACTCTTGTGGGATAACATCTTCCTGACAGTGGGGGGGCGGGGGGGGCATGGTCACTCTCCTTGGCAGGTGAAACTTGTGGCTGTGAAACAATCTCAGGTTCAGGGGTTTCATCACTGGTGGTTCCAGGAGATGATTCTGCGACTGCAGGAAGTGGATTTGACAGCTCTTGATACCTTTCTTCTTGAACTATTGACTCTGCTCTCCTCAAATGCTCAATGTGTTGTCTCCAGATGATATCAAACACAATCTCCTCTGTGTAGGATAGTGGTCCATTTCTGTCCTTAATCTTCCCAAGAACCCATTTTTTGATCACCTCTGTAGTGCCTCATGAGGGCTGCATGTCCAGGAGTGAAACATCAAACCGCCTTGTTTGAGAAGCCCTTAATTTGTCTCAGCAGTTTGTCCTGCTTACTCCTTCTGAGATTGGGTTTGAAGAGATCCAAACATGAGTGCAAAGGACGACCCAGGAAGAGTATAGCTGGTGAGATGTTGATTGTGGAGTGCGCTGTATTGTGATATGCAAGGAGGAAATTGGTGAGCTTCTCATTCAGTGCCAGTGTAATGTGTTTGGCTGACATTGTGCATGCTTTAGACTCTGGACAATCCTTTTGTAGCCCTGTGGAATGGTGCATATTATTCCTTTTCAGGAATGACTGAAACTGTTCCGCAATGAATTCTGGTCCAATATCACTGTCTAAGTGTCTGGAACACTTAGTCAGTGACAATGGCTTCTCAACACATCAGCAGTGTGTGAGGCTGTAGCAGAGGCTACTGGGAACATTTCTGGCCACTTTGTAGCTGCATCCACTACTACCAAGAAATTTTTGCCCATCAATTGTCTGGCAAAATGCACATGGATTCTCCGCCAGGGCAATGCAGGCCATTTCCAGGGACGGAGAGGTGCTGCTCTTGGCATCATCTGGATGTGCTGGCATCCTGACCAGTGCATGGCAAGCTGTTTGGTCTGCTGACCAGTCACAGGCCAACACACAAAGTTTCAAGCTGACATTTTCATTTTGACTACAGCTAGGTGACTGGCATGTAGCTTCTCCAACACTTCAGCTCTCAGCCTAGATGGTACAATAACTTTCAATCCCCCCCGTAAGGCAACCCTGTCAAGAGCAAGTTTTTTTTAGATTATGAGGACACTCAGTCCTCATTTATTGTCATTTAGAAATGCATGCATGCATTAAGAAATGATACAATGTTCCTCTGGAGAGATACCACAAAATAAAAAAAGAACAAACCAAAACTCACACTGACAAAACCACATAATTATAGCATATAGTTACAGCAGTGCAAAACAATACCGTAATTCGATAGACGCAGACCATGGGCGCGGTTTAGAAAGTCTCAAAGTCCCGATCGACTCCAATCATCTCGATATCAGGCAGCAAACGGGAGAACTCTCCCTGCCATAAACTTCCAGGCACTGACAATGCCTCGGAAAGTACCTGACGACAGCAGACTCTGAGTCCGTCCGAAAACTTTGAGCCTCCAACCAGCCCCTCCGATACAGCCTCCCGAGCGCCATCCTCTGTCGAGCACCTTCGACTTCGTCTCGGCCGCCAAAACAAGCAAAGCTGAGGTCTCAGAGGCCTTCTCCTCTGGAGATTCCAGATCACACAGTAGCAGCGGCAGTGAAGCGGGCATTCCAGAAGTTTCTCCAGGTGTTCCTCCATGCTCTCACGTCTGCCTTCATCAAATCAGGACTGTGCACAGATCCCTACTTAACACATAACAGATATCCATTCTCCAGAGAGGCTGCGCGCACTGCATCGCACCACCATCTTCTCCTCCTCCTCATCTTATTGCTGGTAAGAATGATGGAACTGGAATTTCTGCTGCACATCCCCGCCATTTTGTGTTGCCATGAAGACCTGAGACATCGTGGGGTTTTTTTCTGGTTTCCCTTTGGATCATTTCTGCCAAACTAGGGAGACTTTTAATTTTCATTAGGGGTAATACATCAAAAGGAGTGTCCTGTCTTGTAAATTTTTCAGGTATTTCCTTTTCCAAGCATAAATAGGGCAATTCATCAGCATTTCCACAACTAGCTGTCCTCTTGAATTCAACACACTGTAAATGTGTCCTCCTAGAAACAGAGCCCAACTCTTCAGTTGTGCTGTTTATTCTGTCAGTGGAACACCCTTCTGTGGATTGAAAATGGACACCAGTGATTGATGATCAGTAATGAGGGTAAACTCTCCTGTACAGGTACTGGTGGAAATGTTTTACACCCTAAACCAGAGTCAAGGCCTCTCTGTCGATCTGTGCATAATTTTTCTCTTCAGCAGTAAGAGAACATGATGCAAAGTCTATGGGGTGTTCACTTCATAACGTGTGACATGACTGCACCTATAGCACAAGGCAAAGTGTCACGGGCAAGCTTTACTGGATGATGTGGTTCATAATGTGTGAGTACAGCACTTGACGTCACCAGTTCCTTTACCTTTTGGAAAGCCATCTCACACTGCTTTGTCCATTGCCATTTCTTTCTGATCTGTAGTAATGAGCTCAAGAGGTGGAGGACAGTTGTGCGGTTTGGCAGGAACCCGTTACAGTAGTTAACAAATCCTAAAAAGGACCACTACTGCGACACATCCTTTGGACTTGGGCATCCACTGCTGCTTCAATTTTCTCAGCATGCTGGTGTAATGCCAGTGTATCAATGGTCTGACCGCAGCAGGTGATGTTTGGTTTGAAGAATTCACACTTGTTGCTTCATGCTCTGTGCAGATAATCTAAACTTTTTAACAGAATCTTGAGATGTTGGAGATGGTCCATGCCATTCTTACTGGTAACAATGATGTCATCCAGGTAAAACTTGGATCCTGGACAACTTGACAGCAACCTTACAGCACCTGCTCCGTAGCTTCTTGTCGGGTCCTACTCCAAAAATAAGCCTATCGTAGCGATGAAATTGATGGTGAGAAACACTTTGGACTCTCCTACCATCTCAATCTGTAGGCAGGCCTCAACTAAGTTCATCATAGTAGCATAGTGCTTAGCACAATGTTTTACAGTGTCAGTGACCTGGGTTCATTTCCTGCTGCTCTCTGTAAGGAGTTTGTATGTTCTCCCCGTGACTGCGTGGGGTTTCTCCAGGTGCTCCAGTTTCCTCTCACATTCCAAAGACGTACCAGTTGGTAGGTTAATTCATCTTTGTAACTTTTCCCATGATTAGGCTTGGGTTAAATCAGGGTGGGGGGAGTGCTAAATGGTGCAGCTCAAAGGGCCAGAAGGCCTATCCCATGCTGTCTCTCAATCAGTCAATCAATCCATAAATAAATAAAGTTTTGTATCCTGAGCAGAGGGTATTGATCTACCCACTGGGTTAATGGTGACCTTAAAATCACCACAGATCCTGACAGACCCATCCTTCTAGGCCACTGGGACCACTGGCATTGACCATAGGCTCCACTTAACCTTGAAACGAATTCCTTCACCCTCCATGCAATCTAGCTCACTGGCCACTTTATATCGCAGATGGTATAAGGAACCGGAAAGACCTCGAAAACTTGGGTGTGGCATTTTCAGTTAACACTATTTTACCCTTGATATGTTTGAATTTTCCAGTACCATACTTGAACACTGCTGTGGCATCATCCAATGCCTTTCTTAATTTGCTTTCAGTTGACTCTACTTCAAGGCAAATGCAAATTGTGGATGGATATCCAATCAATTTGTACTTGTCTCAGTCACTCACCCTCCCACAATACCGGCCATTCAGCTTTTACCACATACAAGCTCAATGTGGCTTGCTGGTTGTTGTCTTTCACTCTTACAAACGTTATTTCCACAGGAGTTATCCTTTCTCGAGTATAAGTTCTTAGTTGGATATCTGCAGGCTTCATTTCAGTACCTTTGAAATGCCGTTCAAAATCATTTTGTGGAATGACTGCAACAGCTGAGCCAGTGTCCAGTTCTATTTTAAATAATTTGCTGATCACTTCAATATTGCTTACCTATGGTTATTTTTCACATTGTAAATAGCAAGGCTACCCAGTCCTTTGTCACTCTTATCATTGTCAGATTTTTCAGCAACAGCATGCTCTTTTTAAAACAGCAACTTGACTTCTTATCTTTTTCTCTTCCCTGTGCCATCCATTTGTTTTTGTCTGTCAGCATGCTCTTTGTATATGTCCTACTTTGTTGCATTTTCCATAGACTTTGCCCTGAAACCTGCATTGGTCTGGTATATGTAAGCCCCTGCCACAATGGTAATTTGAATTGTTCGGTCGGGCTAGTTTCTGTTTCGACGTTGCAATTTTGTTCACTCTTTAATTCCTGACTGCAACTCAACTGCATCTGTTTGCAGTTCCCATTGATACAGTGATTTCAATTTTTCTTTTAAATTTTAATTTTGCTTCTGTTAGGAGCTTTTTTTTAAATGCTGTCTTGTAAGATTCTGCAAACTAAATGATTGCTCAGTGTATCTTTAAACACATTACTACACTGGGAATCACTCAGACAATCTCTTCAATTCAGCAACATAAGCTGCAGTGGACTCTCTTTCCTTTGAATTATGCTTATGAAACCAAAAGCATTCTGCAATCAAGAATGGTTTTACTTCTATAAGTTCCTGCATTACTTTCATAATGTCAGCAAAGCTCATTTCAGCTTTCTTTTATTTATGACTATTATCACCCTGTACTCACTGTTTATGAACTTGTGAATTATGTCCGTTTCCTTTCGTTTATTTAACTCAGCCATCTCTCTCCTCTTGTGAAGAATATATGTTGCTCCAAAGCATAAAAAAATGTTCTGCACTTTTTTTTTAACTCGACCATCTTGCTGTGCTTCAACAAGTAGTTAGTCATTTTAAAACTTACTTGTTGCCACTGTTATATTTTGTAAGGAGCTGGGAATTATGTGTGTACTCTAGCCACCCTGTGTTCTAAGGAGCCTGAATCCAGTCACCAGTAGGATACGAAGCGAGATATTTTTACAGCAATTTTGTAGCTAGAAGAAACGACTTCTAAGGCCTGTTAAGGACTACAAAGACCAGTCTTGATGAAGCGTCTCAGCTCAAAATGTCAACTGTTTACTCTTTTCCATGGATGGTGTCTGACATACTGAGTTCCTCCTGCATTTTGTGTATGTTGCTTAGATTTCCTGCATCTGCATATGTTCTCATGTTTGGCTTCTTACCTAATGTGTAACTGTGCAAAACAAATGAAGCTACACATTTAATTTCTCTCCCAGCTATGGGATAAGTTTGAATCATCACTGTTTTGCTGGAAACCAAGAACACCACAAAGATTTGTTGACATTGGTTTCTGAAAGGTAGGGTGACCACCTGTCTGAGATAAGCACATGTATTTCATTTACTACTTAATGAGACAGAAGAGAAGAGCAAAAGAAAAGTTTTTTTGCTTATAGTCTTTCATCAGAGAGTTTTTAAAATTTTGTTTTGCCATTTCATTCTATCCAAGACACAGGGATAGGAAGTGTCATGGCATTGGCCGGAGTACACATGTGACACAGAATCAATAATGTTCATCTGTGACCTTGATGAGAAGTATCTATAACAAGCTAGAGATCACTGTGGGTGGGGCTTCTGCTTTCCTCGTGGGATACCTAATGTTGAGAAACCGTGACATCATCAGGATGGCTGATCACATCAACCCACTGCAAAAGAAGGAAAAGTTAATGTTAAATAATGTTTTAAACATTCTGATATGATGGGAATATATTGATATGTCTAAGTTAGAAGTTCAGATACTAAAAGTAAACTATTGGGGTTATAAATTTATGCACAGTATTGCACAAAGCTTAGTGGTATACTTTATATTCCCATTTGATTATAATGGACATTAACAGGGACAAACTTTAGAAGTTGGGTACAACGACTCTCGTTCATTAATATGGAAGTTTCATGAAAGTTTAATGTAAATCTGAAACAAAATACCTTGAATTATTTAGGTGGCAGCTCAAAGTGCAGACACAAAATTTAGATAGAATTATGGCCATTTAGAAGAACCTTACTTAAGTAACATGCACCAAAGTGTCAAATATTCAGGGCATTTGAATCTAAATAAGATTTAAGTGTGTGTCACTTCAAGTGATTTGTTTGATTCCTTTGAAGAAGATTTAAAATATTGCAGTCATTGGAGAGGTTTGAACCATTCAGTGTATACTGGTTCACTGCTTTGCAGATGTAGAAATCACAGTGTTGTTTTCAGTATAAAAGTGTCAAGCCAGCAATTATTAATATTATGACATCATAGTCTGGCAAATACTGAACCATTAGATTGAAATGCGCTGGATATGGCCACCAGTTCTAATGAAAGAGACTGGCATTTAACTGCTGCATAATAAGTGACTCCAGAACTATGAGGGACTTCTGTACATCCAGAATTACTTATCCAATTGCTTATAAATACAAGTACAAATACCAGAGAGGACGAAATATTGAACATATCATTTCACCACATTCATTGATTAGCAATATTCCTTTTAACACTTTTTTGCTTTCATATACAGAATCATAATTCACTTACTCAATATATGAAGTCAGTCAGCCAATTGTGACTCCAAGGGGAACATTCCATCACCCTATTCTCCTTTCTCCTTTCTCTGGAGCCCTACAACTTATTTGCTCTCAAATGACCATTAACTCCTTTTTTAGATAGATATACTTTATTGATCCCCGAGGAAATTAATGTTTCAGTAGCATTACAAGTGCACAGATCAAAATATTAGATGAGAAGTAGAAAGAACGAAAAAATAAGTTACCTCAAACAGTCTAACGGCAGGTGGTCATCACTTCCCCATCTATCCGTTAACTCATTATAGAGCCTAATGGTCAAGGGTAAGAATGACTTTGTTTAGTGCTCTTTGGAGTAGCACAATTGTCTTAGTCTATTACTAAAAGTGCTCTTCTGTTCAGCCAAGATGGCATGCAGAGGGTGAGAAACATTGTTCAGAATTGCCAGGATTTTCTGTAGGGTCCCTTGTTCTACCACAGCCTCCAGTTTGTCCAGTTTGACTCCTTTGACAGAGTCAGCCTCTCTAATTAGTTTACTGAGCCTGTTGGCATCACCCCTGTTGATGCCATTGCCTCAGCACACCACCACAGAGAAGATTGTACTGGCAACAACAGACTGGCAGAACATCTGAAGGAGAAGCCTGCATACTCCAAAGAACCTCAGTCTCCTCGGGAGGTAGAAGCGACTCTGGCCCTTCTTGTACACGGTCTCTATGTTGGTGCTCCCCCAGGGATTTGTAGGTCCTCACCATCAAAAGTAACAGGAAGCAGTGCAGGCTTAGTTTTCCTAAAGCCCATCACCATCTCCTTTGTCTTACTGATGTTGAGCTGCAGATGTTTCAGCTTGCACCATTCCTTTTACAATCTGTATCAGCCAAATAACCTACCACACAGCTTTGAGACGAGGTGGGGTGTGGATAATGGAGCATCTTGCAGAAATCCACGCAGTCATTAGGAGAACAAAGAGCTCCTGAAATCAATATCAAACCCAAATCCATGAAGCCATGAAGGAACTGCACTTATTACTCTACCATCTTGTCCACCAACCCTCTTGGCCTGTACACAGCAAAAACAGCAACTAATTAATTGTGTCATTGATGTCCTGCTTTGTTTTGCTCCCATTGTAATTATCTAACTAATAATCAATTGCTTATTTTCAATATTCAAAGTTGAAAGTTCAAAGTACATGTATTATCTACGTATGCTTAAGACATACAACCTTATGATTCGTCTCCTTACAGTCAGCCACAAAACGGAGGAACACAATAGAAGCCATTAAAAAAAGACTGTCAAACAAGCAATCTGCAGGAAGAAAAAATTGTGCAAACAATAAAAGTAAACAAATAGCATTCAGTACTGAAGTTCAGGAAAATGATTTCACATCCATAAAACCAATCACAGCCAATCCAGGATCCCATGAGTTGTGGGTCACTGCCTCGATTCAGCCCATACTTACAACACCACAGCCAGCCTGCGCCTTTGAGACTTCAGTTCACACTGCAAAATTGGTAGGCAATACAGGCAGTTCAAAAGCTCAACTCCGAAAGGGAAGGCACAAGTTATTGATTGCAGTGATCGTTTACCAGAAGAAAGTGTGTTAATGAAGTAATCAGTAGTTTTGTTTGCTGTCAGCAAGTCGTCGCTGTGCTTCACTTGTGCCCTCTTAAACCAGAAGTTTGTCTTGAATCCAATATTCTCCTAAATTAATCAATATACTTCATACCAAAGATCTGACATTATATTTATAATAATAGATGCTAAGTTTGACTTGCTATATTTTATCATCAAATATCATTTGTTCATGTGCAAGGGTCAACTTCTTTTGCTTATTTATTTTTTTATTTTACAGTTCACAGATTGAACCCCGAGTATAGATTTTATTTATATTAGTGCTTTTTCCATTTTTTAGTAGACATGTGCAATGTTGCTCCAAAAAGAAAATTCCACCCTCCTCTAACAATTGGTCAAAGGACAACATTGGAAATGTGCTTGTGGGCATTTCCCATGGGTGGCTGGAAATTCCATCCACTCACCTTGTTAGTCTTAGCAGACTTCAGAAACCAAGCAGGGAACTAGTTAACATTTGGATGAAAGAGAGGAGATTCTAGAGGGAAGGTAGGTGTCACCATGTCTATTGAATTATGTAAATTTGGCAAATCCATCAGGTCTGTGTGGTTGCTGGTGGGCGTACATGGACAGGCATCTTCCACGGCTCAAAATAATTGGAAGTAAGCTTTTTTTTTGCTAGGAACTGGAAAAGAACGTGTTAGTTTTGTATTATCTGATGTTGTATTGTGATTTTGTATTGAAGAGCATATGTTTCAGTGTTATTTTTGTAGACATGTAGTTGTACTTAACTCCCAGTTTTAACTAGAGCAGGAGGAGGCTAAAACATCAACTGTGCTTTTTTCCATAGATGCTTCCTGGCTTGCTGGACTCCTCCAGCATTTTGTGTGTGTTGCTTGGATTTCCAGCATCTGCAGATTTTCTCTTGTTTGTGTATTGTCGTTGTGTGAACATTGACAAATACAGTATTTATATGAACATTTTCAGTGAATGGTCAGTTAAGCAATATAGAGAAACACAATGTGCAAAAGCTTTGAAAAATACTCATAAAAGTTTAAGCTCAACTGTATCATGAAAACTTCATCTAGAAATTTCATCTAGAAATTTCCTTCTTTCTCTTTAATCCAAAGGTTTTACACTGCCCAATGACGTTCTTTGACACTACCCCAGTTGGAAGGATTATTAACCGTTTCTCTAAGGACATGGATGAAGTGGATGTTAGACTACCTTTTCAAGCTGAGAATTTCATCCAACAGGTGTTGATAATACTCTGCACATTAGTAACTTTGGCAGCAGTTTTTCCATACCTGCTCATCGCAGTGGCAATCATTGCCATAGTATTTGTTGTATTTTTCAGGTTAGTTCCCCAAGTTTTGTTGATTTGTGGGATGTGAACATCTTGAAAGTGGGCACCTCGCGTCCACCTACTTGTTGCCTTGTGGATAAAGCAATCCAGAGTCAACCACATTGGTTGGTTGGTTGACTGAGGATCGCTTTGACATTGGGGGTTGAGGATAACTTTTTCTGAAGTGTACTATTGAATTAGGTGGGTGTTTTCAACAATTCAACTGTTACTGTTACCAAGTCAAGATCTTTGTTAAATTCCAGATTTAATTAATTACTAGAATTTAAATTCCTCAGCTGCCACAGTGGGATTTGAACTCACAACTTTTGATCAATTGTCCATAACATAGCTATTGAGTACATGTAACAAAATTGGGTGGAGGCTTAAAGGGAAGTCCTAGTAATGACAAATTCTGGATAAATTCAGTTCTTTTTTACATAAGATTTACTAGTACTAATGTCAGAATTCCCAATGTACAATCTTGGCAGCTGAAGTTCTGCATGAGAGTCAGAAAATCATACAAAATATCCCATGGAGAACAACATTTAAAAGTTTAAGTTGGTAAATTGAAAATCTAAGTTTTTATTTGAAATACTTAAATGACAAATTGAGGTTATATTTGAGTAAGTTATAACTATACATCAGGGTTGAAAATGAAAGCTGTAAATTCCAAGAACACATGAAAGCTTTACCTATATTTGAAGAGCTAGATTTACATATTTTGAATTCATACTTTGAACATTTACCCCCTTAAGTATTTAAGTATTCTGATGAAAGCCTGTGTACTTGAAAAGATAAGCAATCTCTTCTCTTTTCATGTACAAACAGGCTTACTGTGTACTCCTGTTGTGAAGTCATACTTCATGTCTGTCATTCTCCTTCTGCTGAAAGTGTCCTACCACTTGTGAGAGGTTTTCCTACCCTGGTCTCATTAAAATGCTACAGCAGTTGGATTTTTTCCAGGGAAACTTTCCAGTTGTAGTTTTTCATCTCACTTCATTATGATAATCATTTTAACAATGGTTGAGTACTTATGTCTGAATCAACATGCCAAACATCCAAGTTTCATCGCAGAACTTCAGCACATAATCCAGGCTGACACTTCAATACAGCACTGCTATTTGTGATTCCCTTCCAGAGGAAATAAAATTTAGACTCACCTGCCATTTCAGGCAAACATATCATAAAAATCATAGCCAAAGCATTTATTAGAATGTAAGGTGATAGAATGCTGTGTGCTGCTTTCCCTTTACCTGTAATGTCATTCAGAATGGGTTAGGTATGTTGATGGACCAGACAGCCATTGAAGTGTAAAGCACCATAAGGCATGGCTCATGGAAAAAGCTCCCCCATAAATAGAAAAAAAAATTATCAAAATCTAAGCTGAGCTTCCAGGCAGTAAAAAATATGAAAATAAACTGACTATAAAATGATCCATACAAATATAACTTATTTCCAAAAACAATGGGCCAATTCTTCTCTTCAGAAGACAGTTAAAATAGATTGTCAATCACACTGGTATAAAAAGCAGAACTTGACACCACCTGGTCCTTAAGTAGGTTTTGCTCTGTTAATGAAAGCAATAAGCAAAACATACTTCAGTACTCTGCACATGAAACATGGACTAAAATGTAATTCCAAGTGAATCAGGCTAAGTAGCCCAAATGATTCATTAAACATTCACTCTGCTAATCAATATTCCCAGATACTTCCCAATGTATTCTAATGACAATCCTCCTTAAGATGAACAGATGAAAATAATTAAAAAAAAAAACAATTTGCAACAAATCCACAATCTGGTGTATGCTTTATTTGGAGTTTATGCTGTAAGCATTCCATTTATTTTATCATTGGTGCAATCATAAGAAATGTTCAACAGATCTTTCAAAACTGGTGTTTGAAAATAGGAAAGGCGAGTTCACACAATTATCGGAAAGAGAAACAATCAATGAAGGGTCTCAGACTCGAAATGTCAGCTGCTTCTCTTTTCACAGATGCTGCCTGATTTGTGCAGCTTTTGCATCAATTCCCCTTTTTTGTTTCAAGATTCAAGCATAAGCAGCTTTTTTTTTTGATCTTGCACACAATTTATGATGCACTGAATAAAGTGCTGTCATAATTTTTCACTGATTGGTATCTTTCATTTATAAGTCAAATTCAATTTCAAAATAATGCTGCTGGTCCTCATCATGGATCTGCATTCTGTGTCAGTCTGCAAATCAGCAAATCATCAAACTTGTTCTTTTTGATTTTTTTATGCATCACGAAAGAACATAATAAATCTTAAGGATATCACAATCAGATTCCTATGATGAGAATTTGCTAGAAAAATAGCAACATACAACATGCTTTCAGAACTTACCTATCTTGCTGAGCATATTGCTAAAATAGTTTAACTGATGAGAAGGACTTTTTAATCACCATGTGCAACTTAAAGAAATCAAGATGATTGTTAAACACAATAGAATACAGGTAAATATACACAGTGACATGGAATAGATTCAATCACTCAAGGCCAAAGGTTATCAAAGCATGTGCATACATGTTGAGATCTTTGTAAATGTTATGTTTCTAGAAGCTAGTTATATTAACATAAGATGCAATTCAGACAATCTGTCCTTTCAGGACAGATTTTGAAAACTAATGATGCAAGAGAAAGTAATTCATAGATCAGTAGAAAATCTACAAAGAGAAATTCTGAATATCACTTTTATTTTCTAGGCTTTTTCAAAATAGTATCAGAGAATTGAAAAGAATAGAAAACATGAGTGCATCCCCTTGGTTCTGTCATATCACTTCAAGTATTCAAGGTCTGAGCACAATACATGCCTACAATAAAACAAATGATTTTATTGAACGGTAAGTCAACATTTATATCTTTGATATCATGTTTAGCATAAGTGGCTGATTGATTTTTGACAGGCAAAATATTTTTTTCAATCTAAACTTGTTAAAAAGTGTGCATTATCCTTTTTACAGATTTAAAGACTTAGCTGATAGAAATTCTAGCCATTTGTTACTGTTCCATTGTTCCATGCGTTGGTTTGCCGTGAGAATCGATTTCTTCACAGCTCTCACAACCCTCACTGTGGCTCTCTTTGTCATCTTAAGTCCTGACTCTATTCCTGCATCAAATAAGGGTCTTGCTTTATCATATGCTGTTCAGGTGAGGAAACTAATTCAATTTTACTGGTCTTATTTATTCTGTTATCTCTTGAAGGACAACTAAATTGTTTCAGGGGTAATAAAAGTCAATAGAATTCCCTACAAAAGCAATTTCAACACGTTTTTACTATTCACTGAAAAGTTATTGGACTTGACAAGATAATAAAGATTGATAATAAAGATTCTACCCTGGCCACATGACAAGACTGTAAAAAAGGTGTTGTTTGTGATGTATTACAAACAATTCACATTTAATAGTGTTTATATTGAAGAATTAATTTATAGATTTGAAATCACATTCACACAAATGGAGCGGTCCAGTCCACCTCTTTTAAATTTAACGCAGTATGCTGTTGAATCCTTAGAATGAAAGAACACTTAAAATACAAAGTGTTTTAAGGTCTATTAATACAAGCAAAGTATCTCTTGAGTCTTTAATAAAAAATAAGTTTCATATTTGATCAATGGAGTTAACTGGAAACCTTTCATTTTATCTTTTAATTAATTGATCATATATAAATCTAACTCAATTGTATTGAAATCCTGAGGATCAATAGCATCATATTTCATGTAGGCAGCCAGGTTTGTATACAGGTGTGACAGAAATAAGATCAAGTCATTGACATTCTAGTTTCCTGATCTGTGCTCTTGAGTGCTCCCCTCAGACAGAATTAGTGAATATAAACCTCTCGAGGGTATACACTGACATTCCATGCAGCAATTTAAATTATATTGACCAATGGTGGAATCAAGGTGCTTTGGTAAATCTCATCAATGTGCATCTCAGGGAAAATACTCCATTCTTTGGAGCAGTATTTCACATAAAGGAAGAAAGTCATTGTTGGAGGTCAGTCAGTGGAAGTCTGTTACTGATGTAAGATCTGTCTCTTAGAGAGTGGACTCAAGGCCCAGATAGTAATCCTGACAGTGTCCTTACGTCTTATGCAGATCAGTTGGCGGGCATTTCTGCAGACACTTCTAACCTCTTTCTGCTTTAGTCTAAGTTGCCCTGCTTTAAGAAGGCCGCTAGCATGCTGGTACCTAAAAAAACAAGATAAGTGTGTTAATAACTACCACCTAGCGGCTCTAACATCCTCTATCATAACATGCTTGCAGGAGCTGGTTACGGCACGTGTCAGCTCTGGCCTCCCAGAACACGTTAATCCACTGCAATTCACCTACAGCTTAAACTGATCAATGGCAGATACCATCTCCCTGGCCCTACTCTCATCTCTGGATCAACTGCACAGTAAAGATGCCTATGATATTTTATTTATGAACTACAGCTCTTCCTTTAATACTATAATTCAAAGCAAACTCATCTCCAAACTCCTAGATTCTCCAGCTGTTTACAGAGCACAAGAAGGAGATAGAGAGCTTAGAGACATGGTGTCATGACAACAACCTGTCCTGGTCCAACAACAGCCAAGAAAACTCACGAGGACCTCTGCTTCTTCAAATGAATAAAGAAAAACTTTGGTACTTACTCTCACCAATTTTACTGATGCACCATAGAAAGCATCCTATCTGGATATACCATAGCCTGTTATGGCAACTGGTCAGCACAATGACTGCAAGTAACTGCAGCCAATTGTGGCCATAGCTCAGCATATCTTGGAAACCAGCCTCCCCTCTTTGGACCCTGTTTACACTTAGAACCATGGAACCATAGAACATTACAGCACAGAAACAGGCCTTTTGGTCCTTCTTGGCTGTGCCAGACCATTTTTCTGCTTAGTCCCACTGACCTGCACCTGAACCATATCCCTCCAAACACCTCTCATCCATGTACCTGTTCAATTTTTTCTTAAATGTTAAAAGTGAGCCTGCATTTACCACTTCATCTGGCAGCTCATTCCACACTCCCACCACTCTCTGCGTGAAGGTGCCCCCCCCCAATGTTCCCTTTAAACAGTTCCCCCTTCACCCTTAACCCATGTCCTCTGTTTTTTTTCTTCCCTAACCTCAGTGGAAAAAGCCTGCTTGCATTCACTCTATCTATACCCGTCATAATTTTATACACCTCTATCAAATCTCCCCTCATCCTTCTAAAATCCTAACCTATTCAACCTTTCTCTGTAACTCAGTTTCTCAAGTCCCAGCAACATCCTTGTGAACCTTCTCTGCTTCTCACTGTTTTAGTAAAGTAGCCAGCAATCAAAGACCCCATCCTTCTCATCCGATCGAGCAGAGATACAAAAACCTGAATGCACCAACCACGAGGCTCAGTAACAGCTTCCCTCCTGCTGTTTTGACTACTGAGTCATTCCCTAGTATGATAAGATAAACCCTTGACCTCACAGTCCACCTCAATAGACAGTAGGTGCAGGAGTAGGCCATTCAGCCCTCCTAGCCAGCACCGCCATTCACTGTGATCATGGCTGATCATACACAATCAGTACCCCATTCCTGCCCTCTCCCCATATCCCTTGACCCCAATATCTATAAGAGCTGTATCTAACTCTCTCTTGAAAGCATCCAGAGACTTGGCCTCCACTGCCTTCTGGGGCAGAGCATTCCACATATCCACCACTCTCTGGGTGAAAAAGTTTTTCCGCATCTCTGTTCTAAACGGCCTACCCCTTATTCTTAAACTGTGACCTCTAGTTCTGGACTCACCCATCAGCGGGAACATGCTTCCTGCCTCCAGTATGTCCAATCCCTTAATAATCTTATATGTTTCAATCAGATCCCCTCTCATTCTTCTAAATTCCAGTGTATACAAGCCCAGTCGCTCCAATCTTTCAACATATGACAGTCTCGCCATTCCAGCAATTAACCTTCTGAACCTGCGCTGCACTCCCTCAATAGCAAGAATGTCTTTCCTCAAATTTGGAGACCAAAACTGCACACAATACTCCAGGAGGGGTCTCACCAGGGCCCTGTACAGCTGCAGAAGGACCTCTTTACTTCTATACTCAATTCCTCTTGTTATACAGGCCAGCATACCATTAGCTTTCTTCACTGCCTGCTGTACCCCTGCATGCTTGCTTTCATTGACTGATGTACAAGAACTCCTAGATCTCGTTGTACTTCCCCTTTTCCTAACTTGACTCCATTTAGCTAGTAATCTGCCTTCCTGTTCTTGCCACCGGTGGATAACCTCACATTTATCCACATTAAACTGCATCTGCCATGCATTCCCCCACTCACTTGGCCTGTCCAAGTCACCCTGCATTCTCATAACATCCTCCTGACATTTCACACTGCCACCCAGCTTTGTGTCATCAGCAAATTTGCTAATGTTACTTTTAATCCCTTCATCTAAATCATTAATGTATATTGTAAACAGCTGCAGTCCCACACCGAACCTTGCGGTACCCCACTGGTCACAGCCTGCCATTCCGAAAGGGACCCGTTAATCGCTACTCTTTGTTTTCCAGTCAGCCAGCCAATTTTCAATCCATGTCAGTACTCTACCCCCAATACCATGTGCCCTAATTTTGCCCACTAATCTCCTATGTAGGACTTTATCAAAGGCTTTCTGAAAGTCCAGGTACACTACATCCACTGGCTCTCCCTTGTCCATTTTCATAGTTACATCCTCAAAAAATTCCAGAAGATTAGTCAAGCATGATTTTTCCTTCATAAATCCATGCTGACTCAGACTGATCCTTCTACTGCTATCCAAATATGTCGTAATTTCCTCTTTTATAATTGACTCCAGCAATTTTCCCACCACTGACGTCAGGCTAACCCAGGGGTCAGCAACGTTTACCACTGAAAGAGCCATATGGACCCATTTTCCACAGAAAAGAAAACACTGGGAGCCACAAAACCCGTTTGACATTTAAAATGAAATAACACTGCATACAATGGGTTTTTTTTTGCCTTTATGCTATGTATAAACAAACTATAATGTGTTGCATTTATGAAATTGATGAACTCCTGCAGAGAAAACAAAATTACATTTCTGCATGCAACAAAAACATTTTGAACTCCGAAAAAAGGCGTTGGGTTGAAGGTTACTCCATAGTTAGCCTACCTTGGATCGAAGGATTAAAAGAAATCGCGCACTGGCGGGTGTCAGGCATTGGCAGTGGTGACGTATATTAATAGCGATAAAAAAACACATTGTAGCGGTGTGCTACACGCAGCACTAAAATAAAGACACTGCAGTCAAAGATAACTTTATTCGAACTAAACAGCCTTGCTTTAAAGCCTCCCTCAACCCGCCCCCCCCGTGGGCGCGGATGCTCCAAAAGACACGTACTCACAAACTCCCGTAGGCTATCTCCCTTAGCCGGAAAGCTGGCTAATTGTGAGCCGGTTCGGATGTGCCAGGAAATGGGGTCGCCACAACGTTTGATTTAGATTGTACAAGATCACCATAATCTTCAAATTTCGAATTACATTTCAAAAACTAACAAACCATGGGGAGCCGCAGCACAGAGATGAAAGAGCCACATGCGGCTCCGGAGCCGCGGGTTGCCGACCCCTGGGCTAACCGGTCTATAATTCTCTGTTTTCTCTCTCCCTCCTTTCTTGAAAAGTGGGACAACATTAGCCACCCTCCAATCCGCAGGAACTGTTCCTGAATCTATAGAACGTTGGAAAATGATTACCAATGCGTCTACGATTTCTAGAGCCACCTCCTTAAGTACCCTGGGATGCAGACCATCAGGTCCTGGAGACATCAGCCTTCAGACCCAACAGTCTATCCAACACTGTTTTTTGCCTAATATAAATTTCCTTCAGTTCATCCATTACCCTAGTTCCTTTGGCCACTATTACATCTGAGAGATTGTTTGTGTCTTCCCTAGTGAAGACAGATCCAAAGTACCTGTTCAACTCATCTGCCATTTCCTTGTTCCCCATAATAAATTCACCCGTTTCAGTCTTCAATGGCCCAATCTTAACTATTTTTTTGCTATTCACATACCTAAAGAAGCTTTTACTATCCTCCTTTATATTCTTGACTAGTTTACCTTAATACCTCATTTTTTCTTGGCATATTGCCTTTTTTGCTATCTTCTGTTGCTCTTTAAAAGCTTCCCAGTCCTCCGGTTTCCCACTAATCTTTGCTATGTTATACTTCTCTTTTATTTTTACAGTCCTTTACTTCCCTCGTCAGCCACGGCCTCCCCTTACTCCCCTTAGGATCTTTCTTCCTCTTTGGAATGAACCGATCCTGCACCTTCTGCATTATTCCCAGAAATACCTGCCATTGTTGTTCCACTGTCTTCCCTGCTAGGGTATTGTTCCATTGAACTTTGGCCAGCTCCTCCCTCATAGCTCCATCGTTCCCTTTGTTCAACTGTAGTACTGACACATCCGATTTTCCCTTCTCCTTCTCAAATTGTAGGTTAAAACTTATCATATTATGGTCACTACCTCCTAATGGCTCCTTTACCTCAAGGTCCCTGATCAAATCTGGTTCATTGCAAAACACTAAATCTAGAATTGCCTTCTCCCTGGTAGGCTCCAGTACAAGCTGTTCTAAGAATCCATCTCAGAGGCACTCCACAAACTCCCTTTCTTGGGGTCCAGTACCATCCTGATTCTCCCAGTCTACCTGCATGTTGAAATCCCCCATGACAACTGTATCATTACCTTTGCGACATGCCAATTTTAACTCTTTATTCAACTTACACCCTACATCCAGACTACTGTTTGGGGGCCTGTAGATAATACCCATTAGGGTCTTTCTACCCTTAGAATTTCTCAGTTCTATCCATACTGACTCTACATCCCCTGATTCTATGTCCCCCCTCACAAGGGACGGAGTATCATTCCTCACCAAAAGAGCCACCCCTCTGCCCATCAGTCTGTTCTTTTGATAAGACGTATGTCCTTGAATATTCATTTCGCAGGCCCTGTCCGCTTGAAGCCATGTCTGTGTTATTCCCACAACATCGTACTTGCCAATTTCCAACTGAGCCTCAAGCTCATCTACTTTATTCCTTATACGTCATGCATTAATTTGTTACTCCCCTCACCTTTCATATCAATTCCTCTTTCACTTGGCCATACTATATGATCCCTTCTTGAACTTTCTGCTCCATTGATTCTGTTGTCCTTTTTAATTTTTCCTATTTTCACTTTCCCTTTAACTCCATCTTTATATTTCCAGCTCATCCCCTCCCCCCCCCCCCCCACTACTTAGTTTAAACTCCACTGTGTTGCAGTGGCAAACCTGCCTGCCAGAATGCTGGTCCCCCGCCTATTAAGGTGCAACCCATTCCCTTTTGTACAATTTATCCCTACCCCAAAACATACCCCAGTGGTCCAAGAATGTAAGTCCTTGCTTCCTGCACCAGTTCCTCAGCCACACATTCAGATCCATTATCTCCCTGTTCCTGCCCTCTCACCTCATTACGGCCTTGCATTACACTTCTCTCTGAAACATTTTATTCTGCCCTCTAATATTTCTGCCCATTCTACCTCAGTGCACTGTTTTAATGAATTGATTTGTAGGAGCAGTATGCAAGATAAATTTTCATTGTACTTCAGCATATGTGAAAATAATAAACCAACGTATCAGTCATCCCACACCCAAGGTATAACCCTTGATAGGATCATCGACATGATAGGTGAATTCTACAGGTGCTGCTTAACCTGCTGAGTATTTCCAGCATTTTATGTCTGTTTTCCAGTTGTGTTTCTGGCTAGGGAGGCTGTTTCTTTTAAGGAGTCATGAGCATCATTGAGCCAAGTGCAGTGATCAGAGAAAGTCCTCACCTCTGTCATATGATGGTGGGAAGTTCAATTGTAAAGCAACTGAAGATGGTTGGAAGTAGGGACTGACATGTGTCAGTCTTGTAGTGATGTCCGGAGGCTGAAGTGATTGAATTATAACAACCGGAATCATGTTTCTTTTTGTGAAGTATGACTTCAACCATTGGAGAGTTTTCTCTTTGGTGCATATTGACCAAATTCAACAATTCTACCTTGGTGAGAAGGGTAGTCACCCTCTCTCCCCCCTGAACTCCATTCTACAGTCCATGTTTAGAGCAAGATATTGATGATATCTGGGGAACAGTAGCCCCAAATTGACCTTTGGTGAGATAGCACCACTGACAATCAAAGTAGACTGATTGTACAGTAATTAGCTGGATTGGATTTGTCCTGTTTTTTTCATTAACAGTGGACAACTGGACAATTTACTATATTGTCAGGCAAATACCAATGCTGCATTTGTCCTGGGACAGGTTGACTTGAGGCACAGCTGGTTTAGGAGCACAGTCCTTCATAAGCTCAGTTGGAATGTTGCCTTTGTTGTATCTGGTGGTCTTTGAACATTTCTTGATTATCACGTGAAGAGAATCAAATTGACTGGAGGTTGGCTTTTGTGATAGTGGAGTTATAAGGAGGAAGCTCTGATGGATCATTCATTCAACACTTGTGATTAAATGTGGTTCAGCCATAGTTGGAAGTGTTATACCGAGTTATGAGTACTGCACTTTACAAAAGATGTAAAAACTTCAGACAAGATGCAGGCCACAGAGCAGGTATGACCATGACAGCCTGAATGGTCTATTTCTGTGCTGTTTGCATTCTGTGATTCACACTAGTCAATACTCAATTATTATCAAACAAAAGTCATCTTGATAGCATCAGTGCCCACGAATTTCAGGGACTTTCGAAAGAATATGTAAGTAGATTTCACTCAAACAAGGACCTTGGCAACTTGAAGAGGCTCAAAATATCCAATTAAGGGTCTTGCAAAAAAAAAAATCACGCCGAGCTCATTAGGAGTCTGGGTCACATTGCCTAAAAGTTAAGTCGATGTAGAACCCTGCATCACAATGGATGTATATTTGATGAACAATGATCTGCAGGATTTTATTGGCCCAGAGTCGGTAGGATGAATGCGTCTTTTCAACCACCAAGATAAAGCAGGTGTTCTGTAAATTTTCTCTGAACCTCTGATTTTTATTTGATGAATTTCAAGGCGAGTAGGTTTATTCACTCTTTTCTTATTAATATTGATAATTTTACAAAGATGTACTATCGAATTTCATATGTTCTCTGCTCATAGCTGACGGGATTGCTCCAAATGTGCATACGAATGGGAATTGAAACAGAATCCAGATTCTTATCTGTAGAACGAATAATGGAATATATACTGGTGAGTACATAACAACAGAATTCAATTCTGAATTCCAGTTCATTCAAATACTACTGTTTCCCTGTTATTTACGATTATATATCTTCATCAGACTGGTGTTTCAGAAGGTCCACTTCCTGCTGTCGAGTCAGATATTCCAAAGAACTGGCCAACTTGTGGTGCAATCACATTTAAGAATTATCAGATGAAATACAGAGAAAATACTCCAATTGTTCTGAAGGGATTGAATATAAATATAGATCCTCGGGAAAAAATTGGAATTGTTGGAAGAACAGGATCTGGTAAGATATTTTAAAACTATAGCTTCTCTTTATTACCATTTATGTACATAAAAATAATGTCGCAAACTAAAGGCTTTCTTTATTCCTAACCTTTAACAAAAGAAATGACTATCAGTGGCACCACTATGGGACCAGTATATTGTCACCCTTTTCTAAATGTCCTTTCTTAAATTACTCTTGAAGTTAGATGCTTCACTGCTTCCTTCCTTGTCAATCTAGGAACAGTTCTGATGCACTGTGATGTTGCTAAATCTAATCTCAATCTATCGTTAACTAATTGAACAGATTGTGAAGATTCTGGCATTTTTTCTAATGTATCTCCATTAACATTTCCTTACTTAATTTATATTGTTCAGTAATATATAACTTCATGCCACAAAGGGGATTCAGATTTTGCAAGATCCCTATTTCATTCCCCTGACCTAGCTTTGCTATCAAATGTAATAGTTCCACATTTCTTTCCATTTTCTGTTAAATTATAACCAGACTTGCTCAGCTCTGACTTTTGGCTTCTCAACCACAGTTCTGTGTTATTAATTCCTGTATTCTAGCAGATGAAAAATAAAACCTGATTTTAAAAAGGATAACAGTCATCACTGACATAAAATGAGAAATCTTGAGACATTAGCAAGCACTCTTTCATTGATCTCAGAATTCTATATTGTTTCAATTTTCTATTTAGTGGAGTCACTGAAAGCAAAAAAAAAGGCAACTAGAATTTAAGGATGCAAATTAAGGCACTAAATTTCAAACGTATGCTCCAGATTCTAGATGAGACAAGAACAAGTGTACAGGATCTGCTATAGTCTTGGTCAGGAAAATATTAAACAATCCCAATGTGATTAACACCATTACCAAAATATGTAATGAAAGTTTTTGTGGAGATGTTCTTAACTTATGAATGAAAACTCATAAAAAATATCCAAATACTTAAAATGGCAGTATTTCTATGCTAGTTATATCCTCATACAGTATATTATAATAACTTTAATGATGTACTCAATGCAGAACAAAATTAAGCATTAAAACTTCCCCAGGTTTCCAAATGTAAAGCATATATACTTAATTTAATAGAAGTTAATATGGTGGGGAAAATGCATAAGGGTTAATACATTTGCAGAGCTGAACTGAAATCTTAAGGAATTCAATGTTTTAGGGTTGATTATGAGAAGAAAGGGAAGTAAGTCTTTTTTAGCATTAAAGAGGATGTCATGCTTATTAAGGGAATGTCACTCAAGTGATGCATCATCTTTTGAGCCCTACAAGGTACAATTAACTCAGACACAGTTGGAGCAGCAATTAGAAAACTGTTCAGGCTTTACAGGTCACTGACCAGCACATCCAATGAACAAATGAGATTAATGAGCATTTCGAAAGCCAACTGAGATGCATTTAAAGCGAAAGGAATAGATGTATAATTTATGTACTGTTCACATTAATAGCCTGCTTGGAATGTTACCTGTGAGGGGACGAAAAAACATTTCAAAATGACTTTGCAAATAGTCCTTCAGTGGTGATTTTACTGTTTTTGTTGGTTTAAAAATCATGCCCTAGCTATAAAGTGTTTTGGGCATATCAAAGATATGAAAGAGAATACATACAGTAACTGCAAGTTCTTTTATAAAACATTAAGCTATAGGAGAAGAATTAGGCCATTTGGCTCATTGAGTCCGTTCCACCATTTCATCATGGCTAATCCATTTCCTCTCAGCCCATTCTCCTGCTTTCTCCCCGTATCCTTTCATTCCCTGACTAATCAAGAATCTATCAGCCTCTCCCTTAAATATGCACAATGACTTGGCCTCCATGGCTGTCTGTGGCAATAAATTCCACGGATCCACCAGTCCGGCTAACAAAATTCCTCCTCTTCTCCATTCTAAATGGACATCCCTCTATTTTGAGGTTACGTCTTCTGGACTTAGACTCACCCACCACAGGAAACATCTTCTCCACATCCACTCTTTCAAGGCCTTTCAACATTCAATAGGTTTCAATGAGATCCCTGCTCATTCTTCTGATTCCAGTGATTACAGGCCCAGAGCCATCAAATGCTCCTCATATGATAAACCTTTCAACCCTGTAATCATTTTTGTGACCTCCTTTGAACCCTCTCCAATGTCAGCACAACCTTTCTTAGATAAGGGGCCCAAAACTTCTCACAATATTCCAAGTGAGGCCTCACCAATGCTTTTTAGAGCCTCAACATTACATTCTTGCTTTTATATTCTAGCCCTCCCAAAATGAATGCTAACATCATATTTGCCTTCCTCATCACTGACTCAACCTGCAAATTAACCTTTAGGGAATCCTGCACGAGGACTCAAAAATACCCTTGTGCCTCAGATTTTTGAATTTTCTCTCCATTTAGAAAATCATCTATGCTTCTGCTTCTTCTAACAAAGTGCATCACCATACACTTCCTGACATTATATTCCATCTGCCACTTCTTTGCCCATTCTCTCTATCTGTCTTAGTCATTGTTTAGCCTCTCTGTTTCAACAACACTACCTGCCCCTCCACCTATCTTCATATCATCTGCAAACTTTGCAAAAAAGCAATCAATTCCGTCATCCAAATCATTGACATTTAATGTAACAAGAAGTGGTCCCAGCACAGACCCTCGTGTTTTATGATACACTTGAAGTCTTGGCTGAGCACTTTATATATATATATATATATATATATATATATATGGATGTGTGTGTGTGTGTAATTTAGATAAGATACAAACTAATAATTTTTTTTGCAGGGAAGTCATCATTGAGTGTTGCATTGTTCAGACTGGTTGAACCAGTTACAGGAACAATCCTAATTGACAACGTTGATATTTGCACTGTTGCTCTGGAAAATCTCCGAAGTAAACTCTCAATCATTCCACAAGATCCAGTTCTGTTTGCCGGTACAGTGAGGTAGGAACTCTTCCATATATTCCACACTAATTGCTAGATATTGATGGTATAATGTAGTTTGGCTTTACTTTTAATTTTCTTCATAATTTTTTGAAGTAAAATAGTGGAATTTTTGTATATATGCATTTCCTTTTGATTTGCAGAGAATTATTCACAGATTTTCAATCATGTCAGTTTGAGTTATAGA
The DNA here is from genome assembly GCF_030144855.1 of Hypanus sabinus. Classification (NCBI taxonomy): domain Eukaryota; kingdom Metazoa; phylum Chordata; class Chondrichthyes; order Myliobatiformes; family Dasyatidae; genus Hypanus; species Hypanus sabinus. Next base: position 41,682,635 of record NC_082722.1, read on the forward strand.
ACTATAAGAATGGTTACAGCATGAGTGCTCACTTGTCCCATCATGCCTGCACTGGAAGAATGAATTAGTCCCATTCACCAGCTCTTATTCTGGAGTCCTGAAAATTATACTCTATTCTACTTTGAGAGTGATAATTGAATCTCCTTACAACACTCTTCTAGGTAGTGAATTATAGATTTGAAATAGTCTAATGAAAAATAAATTCTCATCTCACCTATCCAATACTCTTTCATTAATCATTTGAATTCAGTGTCCTTTGGTTCTTATATTTTCTGCTAATGGGACCAGTTCCTTTGAACTCACTTTAACCATCTGCAACCAAGAGAACCATCCAAAGTCGCTGATTTCTTATAGTCAGAACAACACCACTGACTCTCACCTGCACTTTCTCTAGGTTAAGAGACATGATCACAGGCAGTTGAATAGCAAGCCAGAGAGATAGAAATCTGGTGCATGTGAAAGGGATTAGTGTAGATAGGCAAAGTGGCCCAAATGGTTGTGGCACCTTTTTTTAATGCTGTACAATCCTATGATTCTGTGACTCTGGAGAGTTCACTTAGAAAATAATGTAGAATATTATAGGGCACATAACTAGCTATTTGGGTGTGAGTTAAAGCTCTCTTTTGCAAAAACACTTCATCATTCATTAATGTGCTCTGCAATAACATACACTTTCATGGCCTCAGTATTCACAGCCTCATCTCTCACAACTGTAATTCAGGATATGGTAGAGGACATCTAGATGCACTAATCACAACCATTTTCAAGGAAAGGGGCAAATTTGATTTGAGTGGCTGGCAAATTTGATTTGAGTGACTACACAGGCGTCTTCTTGCTGCCACCATCTACTCCCAGTGGCAGAAGGGCTGCTCCTTGAATCTCTGTACAGATTCCATCTATCCAGAAGGAATAGATGTGATTTTCACCATGCGTAAGTTCCAAAAGATCTGCAAGATCAGCACTATACCTCACTAAACCCTTTCTCCAACATTTGTAAAGGATTGTGACACCCTTCCCATATTTGGCTACATGCAAAAACTCCTCTTCGTCTACTGCTATATGAAATGCGATTTTTATTTAAATGAACAGATCCTGACAAATACAATCAAGGTGCAGAATGTTGTCAAGGAAGACAACATCATTTTGCTGCACCTCATCTCTGACAAATTTCCCACTACAGTAGAACAATTGAAAACCATTCAATCTACATCACCTCCACTGCAGAACGAAGGTCACCTCAACTTCAGTAGCTGGGCAGCAATACACAGAGCACAATCGCATTAGCATAAATTCGGAGACCGAGCTTTAAGTCAGAGTTAACCTGTCCACATCAAGGGTGTTGACGTTGAGAGGGTTGAAAAGTTCAAGTTCCTAGATGCAAGCCTCACCAATGGCCTGCCTTAATCCAACCATTTCATGTCATGGCCAAGAAAGTGCACCATTGCCTCTACTTCATCAGGAGGCTAAAGAATTACTTCAATTACTAAAGCAGCCAGCATAATCAAATCCTCAGGAAGTAGAGGCATTGCTGAGCTTTCTTAGACATTGTATTGTTGCCCTGCTACTAAAGTTGAGGTGACCTTGGTTCTGTAGTGGAGATGATGCAGGTTGAATGGTTTCCAATCTGCATTGTAGATTAGCCAGCATAATCAACATCCCCACCTACCCTGGTTATTCTCTCTTCGCCTCTCTCCTAATGGGCAGCAGCTTCAAAAGCCTGAACATACATACATTCAGGGTCAAGGACTGCTTCTATCCAACTGCTATCAGACTCTTGAATGGACCCCTTGTACAATAAGATGGACTCTTGACCTCACAATCTACTTTGTTATGATCTTGTACATGGTTTACCCGCACTGCACCATTTTGGTAGCTTTTACACTTTACTCTGCATTGTTATTGTTTTACCTTGTTCTAACTCGATGCACTATGTAATGATTTAATCTGTATGAACGGTATGCAAGGCAAGCTTTTCACTGTATCTTGTTACATTTAACAATAATAAACCAAAACCAATCTGTTCACTAAGGCAGATGAGCAAATGCTTGTTATACTTAATTAACGCCCACAGAACAAAATCTTCTCCCAACCTGTTTCTACTGTACAATATTGCCTCTTAATAATAAATGATAACAATAACAGAGGGGAGTATGTGAGCTACTGCACTTAATCGGAACCAACTTCTCAGTGAAGGCAGACATCAATAATGCAAACACAAAGTACACTGCAGATGCTGTGGTCAAATCAATACACACAACAAGCTGGAGGAACTCAGCAGGTTGGGCAGCATCCATGGAAATGAGCAGTCAATGTCTCAGGAAGGGTCTCGGCCTGAAACGTCGACTGCTCGTTTCCACGGATGCTGCTTGACCTGCTGAGTTCCTCCAGCTTTGTGTGCGTATCAATAATGCAACCTTGTCAATTTGATTGTTTGATGAAAGGAGTGCTTGAGGATGAAAGGTATGAAACCTGGCAAAAATGTAATGGGCAGCAGTGATACTTATCCTTTCCCCAAGCTTCTGAGATATAAACAATCTGTAAAGCATCAGAAAGAACATGTTTAGATACCAAAATCTTCCCAATCTACTTGCAGTATAAATGAACCTGCATTCTCTTCCAGGTCAACACTCCTAGCACTATTATACTCAGTCACTTCTGACGGATAGGCCAAGTTGTTCACATGACTAAAGCCAGACTCTCAAGATAGATATTCTACTCGGAGCTTCATCATAGCAAGAGAGTTCCAGGTGGACAGAGCAAATGACTCAAGGATATTCTCAATGCCTCCTTTAGTTGACTTCCTATTGACTTGTGGAAGTCCCTGGCTCAATACAAATAAGTATTTGAGGTGGCATTGAGAAGCTGGGATCCATTCACATAACATATGCACACATACACAGCATAAATAGTAGAAAGACTGCACCCCCTCAAAAGACATACCCACCTGCCTGACGCTCATTTCTTGCCGGCAGTAGATTTCATTCTGACCTCATCAAACAGCTGAGAACTCACAGATCTGGAGAAAGTCATTTTCATTGTCAAGAAGTTTCTAAGAAGAAGCATAGTCATGCATTTAATCCTCTGCTGAAATTAAATTCCATTGACTTCAATATAAAACACATAGCTGCTCTCATATAGAGCATCTAGCAGATGAAAATCTATGGACTTGATTTTTGTACTTCTCACATTCTGTATAAAAAATGTGTGGTCTAGATTTAGGAGCTTTCCATGTGAAACCAATGAAATTCCTCCCAAATCTCTCTCTTAATGTTCAGAAGTCTTTATAACACTTGAAAAACAAGGTAGTAGAAAATAATCTGCAGGAAAAGTCAAGAAACTAATTCATAATTTAGTCAACATTAAAGAGTTATTATAGTATGAAAGCCAGGTATATTCTTATTATTATTATGGGCCAAAATTTCATGGGTGATGACCTCCATCATTTCATTGGCACTATTATACGCACGGCTAATTTTTTTTCCCCCAGAGATATTTCAGACGTCACTGGAGCACGTCTAAGCATCAAAACTTTGATTGTCCATTTGCCTCAGTAGATAACATAAACTACTATTCACCAATTCTTTTGTAATGGATCTTTTGCTGAATTGACTAATGTCAAGATTCTAATCTATGAATTGGAATTTACTATAAGTAGAAAGCACTGGATAAACCTAAAGTACTTGTAACTACTTTCATAAAATTTTATCGATCAGGCTATGTATTAAACATGATAGTGTCTTATCAAAGACAGTGATTAGTTAATTATCAGGATGTTTTAAGCAATTAGATTGTACTATATCCTGTCCTATTTCTTGTTCCAAATGTTTTACAATTCTTTGCTAAACCTTGCAGTATCTCATCTAAATCTCAGTGGATTCAGCATTGCGATAAAAATAATCATTGGCTGTTTTAAAATAATCTGCCTTACTATAGTCCCTTAAGTAGTTATTCAAATCTAGTCAATGAACTGAATTTATCTAGCGCTGAATAAATTCTGCACTCTTTCAATAGGTACAATTTAGACCCTTTTGGGAAGTACAAAGAAGATGCAATTTGGGATGCTCTTGAACAAACTTACATGAAGGATATGGTATGCTTAAAACAATCCAAAACAACTTTAATTCTCATTAATATTAACAAAGCAGATGATTACACATTTTAGTAATAACACTGGACTGTCTAAAATGTTTAATTGCTCCAATATATTTTTCTCATAATCACAGTAGGTGTTGATATATAAATTATTTTTGTAAGTATTATGGATGATGTGTTCAGTCATGGTTTAGTTACCAGGTTTACTATTTACTTCAGTGAATTGGTAGTTTGGATGTTATTATATAATCTCTTGACAGAGCAGCTTGCAAATGAAAGTGCAATAATGTTTTTTTGTGAGAAAAATCATATTGCTACACCAACTGTTTATTATCTAACCATGACTACTTAAATGCTTACCACCATCCAGCCCAGTCCCCATACAATGTAATGTCTAAAAAAACAGGTGTTCCCAATTAATGCTTCGTAGTTCCTGCCTAATGCCCATGTAATTTACCTTACTCCAATGTAAAACTCTGCAAGGACCATAACTATCCCTACCTACAGCTATGCTGAAAGTTAAAGAGTTGTGGTCACTGTCCTCCTAACTGTTCACCCACTGAAAGGTCAGTCACCTGGCCAGGCTCATTACCCAACTCCAGGTCCAGTACGGCACCTCCTCTTTTTGGACTGTTCACATATTGATTTAACAAACCTTCCTGGATACACTTAACAAATTCTGCCTCATCTAAAACCCTTACACTAAGAAGGTCCCAGTTTATATTAGGAAAGTTGAAATCCCTCATGACAACAGCCCTACTATTTTCACAGATTTCCTTAATCTGATTACTTATCTGTTCCTCAATGTCCCAGTGGCTATTGTGGGGTCTGTAGTACAGTCCCATCAGTATGATTGCACACTTCCCATTCCTGAGTTCCACCCAATTGTGGGTCTGAACCCTCCATTATGTCCCCCCTGTGTGCAGCTCTGATATTGTCCCTGATTTTTAGTGCAACTCCACCCACCCCTCTTTTACATTCTCCTCTATCTTTTCTAAAACTTTGAAAACCTTGTACATTATTCCCTCATTCCTGCCCCTCTCTCAACCTAGTTTGAGTAATGGCCACAACATTGTAGTTCCATGTACCGATCCATCCTCTAAGTGTATCGCCCTTACCCATAATATTCCTAGCATTAACATATATACGCTTCAAACTGTCCAACCCGTCATACCTTATTTTGATTTTGCCTTTCAACAGCTTCCCTAACATTTATCTTCTGGTCCAATCCTTCCCTTACTGACCTGGGGCTCCAGTTCCCAGCCCTCTGAAAAGCTAGTTTAAACTCTCCTGAGTAGCATCAGCAAATCTAATCATCAAACCAGCAGCACAGTACAGTGGTACAGTCTAGTTCTACAGTGGCATAGCCATCAGAATCACTATTTTACAGCTCCAGTGACCTGGATTTAATCCTGACCTCAGCAGCTCCATGTGTTGAGTCTGCATGTTCTTCCGACTTGGACGTGTTTCCTCAGTGCTCCAGTTCCCTCTCACAACCCAAAAATCTGCAGGTTGCTGGGTCAATTGGCAAGTTGCCCCTAACATGTAGGTGAGCAATAGAATCTGGGGGAGAGCTGAAAGGAATATGAGGAGAGTAAGATCAGATCAGTGTGAATAGTACTTGGTCTGTCTCCTAAAGTTGAAAGGCTATTTTCAATCTGTATGGCAAATGTGTATAAATAAGGCATCTAATATATTCCTGACAAACACCGGTTAATGATTGTTTTTGACATTTATGGGATAAACACGACCGTTATCTAAGTAAAAAGTTATTCCCGCATGTTCATTGCAAACCACTGACTGTTTTGAAGGTATCAAAGCTCCCAAAGAAACTGGAATCAGAGGTGACTGAAAATGGAGAAAATTTCTCTGTTGGTGAGCGCCAGTTACTTTGCATGGCACGAGCACTCCTGAGGAATTCAAAGGTAGGGAAAAACAGCCCGGGAATTAGACTGAATGAGAGAAAGAACTGGAAATTCCCAAGAAAAGTCTTGTAGTTGACAAACTGTTAGATTAATTTGGGAATCCTTTGTCCTTATACCAGTGCACCAATTTCAGGTAATTGGATCTGCCACCATGTAAATGTTTTAAGGCACCAAAACTTGAAGCAGGGGTGGTATTAATCTCATAAGGCAAAAAAAAACTTACTCATATCCACCGTACAATATACTTTTCAAAACTTGCTTTGCAATAAAGTGAATTGTATTTCCACTAGTTCCTGTTGTTACCCAGAAAAAAATAGTTTGTAAAAATTAAATGAAATAAACTGCGTAATGTCAAATACAACATCAAGGCTCCTGCAAGGATCCAATTATCTCACGTATACAAGTGAATCAAATTACTGCAAATATAGTCAGGTATTCAAGGTATTTTTTTTTATTATTGGCACCATTAATTTCTTTACAGACTCAACCCACACAGTCCAGTGCTGTACTTTTCCATCTTCTGACTGTCTCCACTTCAAAGTAATGCACTGCCTGTGAGCTGAATTGGGGTATCCAGGGTATGTAAATGTCTATTTTTACCTCTCTTCTGACTAATCTATCGTGAAATCTATCCATTAGATAATAGTTCTGGATGAAGCTACGGCCTCTATTGATTCAGAAACAGATTCTTTGGTTCAGCACACCATCAGAGAAGCATTCAAGGACTGCACGATACTAACAATTGCGCATCGAATAAACACAGTTCTGGAATCCAACAGAATTCTGGTTATGGATAACGGAGAGGTGAGGATTATCCTATAGAGCAATATTTTTAATATTACACACTTTATTATTAAAACTGTTGACAGTAGCCATGGGATAGCATATATTTGCAAAACTGAATGCAAATCTCCAAATAATGTGAAACATTAGTGAATATAATACTAACCTATGACTACATTTGGAAGAACAGGAAAATGAGGTAATGGGATATTAGTTGACCATTATTTAAAATTCATCTGGTTTGGAAAATTAATATCACAATAGTAATAGTCTGCTATTAATTTTCAGGTGGTGGAATTTGACACACCAGCCGTGCTGGTACAGAATCAGAATTCAGTTTTTACATCAATGCTGGCTGCATCCAACAAAATGGAATCATAAATGTGCAGAGATAATTCAAATTGTTGGTCCTAATTTCTACTGAAAGACATTTTGATTAGATCAGAAAAAGGCTGACTCTAAAAATGACTGTTCTTTTGGAGCTGAAGCCATTTATTTGTATAAATCAATCAATGTAATAAGCAAACACCTTAGATAATCTCATGTTTCAACTATTGTAAGGTGAAAAAAAATAAACTGCTTCATAGAATTATAATGGTGTGGTGAACTACATATACCTGTCTGGACACGCCCCCCCTGCTGACTGCTCCTGTGGCTCCTCCCACTGATCCCGGTATAAAGGCGATTGGAGGCACAGACCCTTCCTCAGTCTCCAGGATGTTGTGTGATGGTCACTTGCTGCTTGTTCTTTCTTCCAGCCAATAAAAGCCTACCTTAACCCATGTCTCAGAGTTATTTATGGTGCATCAAACAGTCCTATTATTAAAGTTATACATTACTGGTTTCTGAGGTAATTTATTTCAGGAGTTAAAATATTACTGTAAAAATGTGTTTGTATTTTTTAGTTTATTAATTAGTTTCCTCAATGCTGTCAGATGTACCCATCACCTGCCATTAATCCTCTCAAGTACTTACATGGCTGCCTAATCAATTTTCAAAACAAAGCAGAATTTGCAGATTATTGAATGCTCGGATTGTTACAGTTTTGAACTGTAAGGAACCCATGTGATTTGCCCGATAGAGGTTCTCATTCATTTATTCATGGGGAAAGAGGAGGATGGGGAGAAGGAAATTAGTTTGGAAATCACTGTTAAGTCCACCAATAGTTCCCTAACATTAACTGAACTTGAAAAGGTGACGCTGAGGCACCTCCCTGAACTATAGCAGTCCTTGTGGCAAAGCTTACTTCCAAAGGCCTGTTTGGAAAAGCACATTGTTGCACAGCAGACAAAATCAGTGAGATCTATCTTTCCAGAATTCCTTGGAGGCTTTGGCGTGACAGCAAACATCAGGTAGACGTGAAGCTCTGCCACATGGATGCCATTCTTCTAAATTTCCAACCTAACTATCTTAGAAACACAACTGTTCCATTATGAAATTTGACAATGTCGACATCATTTGAGCGAACACATTTTACAAAGAATTAATCCTTCAGTTGGCTGCTTGCAACTCTGATGTCAGTGCCAACACTATAACCATTCAGAATCATTGACATTCGCATTCTTCAACAATACACCAACTAAATAAGGCTTGTAGCTTGTTCCTTGTCAACAGATAATTATCAGTAATAGAGTAAAAGAAACATTCTCCATATTCTTATAAGCAGAGATCTAGCATTATGCCTCAGCAAAGTACAAAACAATAGGCTGGATATCCAACTGTCACTGTTGCCTGTATTTACAGATAGCTTAGATCAGGAAGGGGGTGGCTGGGGCGGAGATCAGCTGAACCTCTTGGTGATCATCAACCTGCTACTGAACTTCCAGATGACTGCTCGTTGGTGAAGTAGTTCCTTTCTATGCCACTGGGAACTAAATCTCCAGCTCCAATCTCTTCTTCCAATGATCCGCCAAGAATTGAGCACTGTGTTGCTCATACTTCAGAAGAAGGACGTGTAACCAAACGCACACACCTGGAGTTCTTTTGTACCGATTACTGTTTCTATTGGCTTGCTCAGCTTTCTGCCTTTGCCTCTTTATTTCTGCACATTTTCTGACCTGTAACTAAATATAGCACTATAAAATAGCATGTTGGCCTGATTTTTCTGATATCTAGTACACTAGAATAAGATATCTTTCTGTTTGTGCATTAGCTATCTGGGCTGAGTTAGGCAGCAGAATGTAGCAGCATCTTATGGAAAGAGTAACCAAGCTCCCAAGATAAGGGAAATGTCCAATCGATTATAATATGGTAAGTTGCACCATGAACACTTATAGGTGGATGATTTAGAACAGATGCATGTAATCTTGATATCATCCCAACTCATGGAATATAATTCTTTTATATAAAGTGGTTGATTATCAGTCCTATTTCCAAAAACCTTTCTAATCTGTTCCACGATGAACAAACACTTAGTCAAAGAACCATCTAAAGGCAAGGAGCTTTACAAAACAGACCTACTTCACAATTGCTTTGCATTGATCAAATATTGGCTTTGCTACAGCCAGGATGGCCTGTAAGAGTGCTGTTCAATGAAGATGGGTTAAAGAACTTTATTTCTGCTAAAAGCACAAGAATGAATTTCAATAAATGGCCATATCTGCATTAGAATTTCTTATTGTGGGGAATAGGGCGCAGAACTATACTCTGATATTTGATGGATCCCTGTTAAAGATCGTTTTATTGAAATCATCCTCACTGCGGGAGAAATTCCAGTTCTACAGTGCATCCAAAGAGAAGTGCAGTGGGAATTAATGGTTTATTTCAAATTTAGAACAATTTAATACATTTCTAAGGGAAATTTGACCAATGGATCTACAAGTGTACATGTGTTGTACTGAGTTAAATGACCTTAGTTGAAACCATTTAAATTTTGGACCCAACACGAGGAAATCTGCAGATGCTGGAAATTCAAACAACAACACACACAAAAATGCTGGTGGAACACAGCAGGCCAGGCAGCATCTATAGGGAGAAGTGCTGTTGACGTTTCGGGCCAAGACCCTTCGTCAGGACTAATCAAAAGGAAAGATAGTAAGAGATTTGAAAGTAGTGGGGGAACGGGGAAATGCGAAATGATAGGAAAAGACTGGAGGGGGTGGGATGAAGCTAAGAGCTGAAAAGGTGATTGGCGAAAGTGTTACAGAGCTGGAGAAGGGAAAGTATCATGGGACGGGAGGCCTCAGGAGAAAGAAAGGGGGGGGTAGCACCAGAGGGAGATGGAGAACAGGCAAACAACTAAATATGTCAGGGATGGGGTAAGAAGGGGAGGAGGGGCATTAACAGAAGTTAGAGAAGTCAATGTTCATGCCATCAGGTTGGAGGCTACCCAGCCGGTATATAAGGTGTTGTTCCTCCAACCTGAGTTTGGATTCATTTTGACAATAGAGGAGGCCATGGATAGACATATCAGAATGGGAATGAGACGTGGAATTAAAATGTGTGGCCACTGGGAGATCCTGCTTTTTCTGGCAGACCGAGCATAGGTGTTCAGTGAAACAGTCTCCCAGTCTGCGTCGGGTCTCACCAATATATAAAAGGCCACACCGGGAGCACCGGACGCAGTATACCACACCAGCCAACTTGTTTTCTTATTTCAGAATAATTGCAAACCCAAGATTATGTTTTCTGATGTTAATCTAGCAAGTAAGACTTTATAGAGATAGAGGAGATAGATAGGATACTAACAGTACACTGGGTAAAGAACAATTCTGAAAATCGAAGCTTTTCAGCAGTTTGATTTGAAACACTTAGATATTATAACATTTCTTGTGGTTAGAGAAACACAACTAACTTCTAGGATGGGTAGAGAAGGGTGTAAATAAAGTTTAATTTAATTTGTTCATCAATGGGTATTTGACATAATTTCTGTACAGATAAGAATTAAAAATTATTCAGGCTGCTTATTTTCTCAAAAAAAAACCCATGAGGATTTATTGTCTGCATTTTACTCATTATTGATTTGTCATAGAAGTCGGAACAGAAACCACACTACTGATGAATTCTGTACCATTACCTTATAAACATGACTAAAAATTTTAGACTCTGGCTTTGCATGGCTGAACTTAAATCTGTTTCACATGGCCCCCTGAAATGAAATGGGAATTTTGTTGGTGAAGCATCTTCATTAATTTGCAGAAGATGGTGGGTTTAGGAGGAGCTGTTGAAGAAGCACCTGAAATTGCTGCTACTACAATATTAAGTGTAATGCCCTGGTTCATATTTTTTACTGTTATGCTGTTCTGCATTTGATTTTTGTTTACTCTGCAAGCTGCTTGTTTGGGGTACTGTTGAAGATAAGAGATAGGAGAATTGTGAGCAATCCAATTAGGATGACCGAATTAAGGGAAGGAGCCTCTGGTGAGGGGCACTAAGGTTGGGCTTGGGGCTACTGTTGGGCGAGAGGAGGAAAGAGATCATAGGAGTCAACCCGGAGTGGGGCTGTGATTCAACGAAGCCTGGGGTGAGATCGAAGGAGGATCAACGAAGGGGAAACGGTGAGCTTCAACTTGTGCACCTTAGACTGTTTCATTAAAATGGGACCTTTTCTTTCTTTCCTGACGAAGGGTCTCGGCCCGAAACGTCGACAGCGCTTCTCCTATAGATGCTGCCTGGCCTGCTGTGTTCCACCAGCATTTTGTGTGTGTTGTTGTTTGAATTTCCAGCATCTGCAGATTTCCTCATGTTTGCCCTTTTCTTTCTTTGTTCTTTCTTTATTAACCCTTTACTCAAATTAAGAATTATAAAGTTAAATCTTTTAATCATATGCGGTGTACTATCTGTTATTTCATGGCACTTATTTGTAACAGGGTAATGAGTAACTTTTATCAGGGTAAAACAGGGGGTTTTGGGGTTGGCATGCGCCTCAATCTCACATGTTTGGCGAGGTCAGGGATTGTCTTCCCTAGACTTACACAGCTGATGGAACAGAGTATTTCATAAGAATGATACAGGTGTCCAAATATCACTACTTCTAGAGAGTAGAAATGTTTTGAGTAGTGGATAGTGTACCGGTCCTGAGGGTACACACACAGTTCAATAACCTGACTATCATTGCACCATTGCTCCATTGCTCCATTGAATTGGAGAGCATTCCATTGTACTCCTGACGTGCTTCAGCAACGGGACACATTGTACAGGTTGCTCAACTCTTGACTTTCTGTTGCCGTCAGGGTACTTATTGATCTCATCCAGCTAAATTTCTGTTCAATACTAAGCTCTATGAATTTGACTGAGCAGAATCTCAACAATGGGAACTACCTTGAGAGTTGAGAGTCAGTGATTAGATCTCCTGTTGGGAATTTATTATTGTCTGATACTTTATGTGGCTTTTGTGTGATTCACACCATTTAGGACCCCAGATCTAAGGACTACCCAGGAACTGCAAAGCCACTTCCAACCCAATTGGCCTTGTAAAGTTCTCAGAGACTCCAGGAGTCTAGTACCTAAATTGGGAAAATTGTCCTGCAGACTTGTTAAGCAACTGCCTGGCACAATTATCCTTACAGAATCATACCTCACAGAAAATGTGATGGATTCTTCAGTCGCAATATTTGGGTATGTTCTAACCCATTAGCAGTATAGATAGACCATAAGGGGTGGAACAATGGTGTACAGTCAAGGGATGCACTGGGAATCATGAAATTTTCTAGTATCAGGTTAAACCCAGGCAAGGAAACCTCCTCCCAGGTATCAGCGACCATCTTCCCTCAGCTGCTTAACAAAACTTGGAAGAACCACTAAAACTAATAAGAGCACAAAATGTAACACCTAACTGACTAAGTTGGCACATGGCAAGCTGACTGGGTCTGCAGCAGGTGGTTAGTGGGATGAATTACTTGTCCTCATAATTCAAGCTGCGGCTGATAAATCTGTCCATGATAGTATTGGTAGAAGTAACTACTGCATAGTTTTGTGAAGACTAAGCAATGTCTTCACACCAATGGTATGTTCCATTGGGTAGAATGGCATTATAACTGCCCTAAACAAAGAGATTCTGAGAAGCTTTGACAATGAAGATTCTGGGTGGATGGAGGAAACCTGGAACCATGGCCATAATTTAGGAATGAGGAGTTATCCATTTGAGAGCATCGTGAACTTTTTAATTCACTACCTAAGAAGATATAGAGACTTTGTCATTCAACACAGTCAAGCCCAAAATAGATATATTTTCAATTTATATATGAATCAAAGCCTGAAAGTAGAGTTAAGGCTAAGATTATATCAGGTATTATCTAATTAAATCCTGAAGCTGGCTCAAGAGGTTATGGAGCACATTCTTGCTGCTATTTCTTAAATTCTTCTGATACGGGGTCTTGGACCTGAACCATTAGCCCTGATTCACTTTCCACAGATGATAACTGAGCTATTGCGTGTTTCCAGCATTTTCTTTTTTTAAAATTATGGGTGAATATGAAATATTTATTTCCTTATCGGATGGGTTTTGCAGATAGTCGACTGGTTTAACAATAACCAGCATTGACGTTTGCCAGGTTATTTAACTCACAATTTATCTGTCTGCTGAAATAAACAATCTGCTGGAGGAAATTGGCAGATTCAGCAGCATCAGAGGGAGGGATTCATTTGGCAAAGATTCTGGCCTGGTTCTGGAGCACTGGAAGATTGCAAATGTCACTCCGCTATTTAAGAAGGGGGCAAGGAAGCAAAAAGGAAATTATAGACCTTTTAGCTTGACATCAGCGATTGGGAAGTTGTTGGAGTCGATTGTCAAGGCTGAGGTTACAGAGTACCTGGAGGCATATGACAATTCAGCGTGGTTTCCTTAAAGGAAAATCCTGCCTGACAAACCTAATTTGTTGACAAACCAAATTTTTTGAGGAAATTACAAGTAGGCTAGACAAGGGAGATGCAGTGGATGTTGTGTAATTGGATTTTCAGAAGGTCTTTGACCTTCATGTGCAGCACATGAGGCTGCTAAACAAGATAAGAACCCATGGAATTATGGGAAAGTTACATATGTGGATAGAGCTTTGGTTGATTGGCAGAAAACAGAGAGTGGGAAAAAGGGGATCCCATTCTGGTTGGCTGCTGGTTACCAGTGGTGTTCCATAGGGATCCATGTTGGGGCCGCTTCTTTTTACATTGTATATCAACAATCTGGATTATAGAATAGATTGCTTTGTGGCTAAGTTTGCTGATGATACAAAGACAGGTGGAGGGTCTGGTAGTGCTGAGGAAACAGAGAGTCTGCAGAGAGACTTGGATAGATTGGGGGAATGGGCAAAGAAGTGGCAATTGAAATACAATGCCGGAAAGTGTACCGTCATGCACTTTGGTAGAAGAAATAAACGGGCAGGCTATTATTTAAATGGGAGAAAATTCAAAGTTCTGAGATGTAACGGGACTTGGAAGTCTTCATGCAGGATACCCTTAAGGTTAATCTCCAGGTTGAGTCGGTGGTGAAGAAGGCGAATGCAATGTTGGCATTCATTTCTAGAGGAATAGAGTATAGGAGCAGGGATGTGATGTTGAGGCTCTATAAGGCAATGGTAAGACCTCACTTAGAATACAGTGTGCAATTTTGGGCTCCTTATTTAAGAAAGGATGTGCTGACATTGGAGAGGGTTCAGAGAAGATTCACTAGAATGATTCCAGGAATGAGAGGGTTAACATATGAGGAACGTTTGACCGCTCTTGGACTGTACTCCTTGGAGTTTAGAAGAATGAGGGGGACCTCATAGAAACATTTTGAATGTTGAAAGGACAGAGTGGATGTGGCAGAGTTGTTTCCCATGGTGGGGGAGTCTAGTACAAGAGGACATGACTTGAGAATTGCAGGACGCCCATTCAGAACAGAGACACGAAGAATTTTTTTTAACCAGAGGGTGGTGAAACTATGGAATTTGTTGCCACGGGCAGCAGTGGAGGCCAAGTCATTGGGTGTATTTAAGGCAGAGATTGATAGGTATCTGAGTAGTCAGGGCATCAAAGGTTATGGTGAGAAGGTGGGGGAATGGGACTACAGGGGAAATTGGATCAGCTCATGATGAAATGGCAGAGCAGACTCAATGGGCTGAATGGCCAACTTCTGCTCCTTTGTCTTATGGTCTTATGGACTTAATCGTCCAGTAATGTGAGCTTTATGTAACTACTCCCTGCACTGGGACAAGCAAGGAAACAACAAGTATTTGTAGTGGAGCACTTAAGAATGGCAGGAGCTACATAAATCTTTCAGAAGCCACATAAACCACGTCTGCTGTCCATAAAAATAGTGGTAGTGATTATGATCTGAAATAGCTGAACTCAAAGTTGAACCTGGAGGGCAGTGAGCTGAAACATCATTTCCTAAGCTGTGCAAAGCAAGGCGAATGCCAATTCTGTGTTGCTGGAAACACAATTTCAGCAATTTAGAAGGTTAACTTTAGGTTGGGGGATAATTTGTCTTGGTTTCAGCTAAACTAACCAGGTCATTCCCTTGTATGCAGGCAATCTGTTTATTGTATTTCTGTAAATTACTGTATAGACTTTAGTTTTAGCGTTTCAGTGATGTAAGCTGCTTTTTTCAGGATGAAAACTTACCATGATGTTTTGCTGGTTTGATGGCCACAGATTCCATCAGCAGCAGTGAGTTAGGTATAGCACAGGTCCAAGTGAATTATAATTATCCTAAGAGCCTTGAAATCTAGATGGAAAGATGAGTGTTGAGACTGAATTGGAGGGTGCAATCCAAAATTGATTTTACTCATAGCAGATTGTATCAGCAATAACTTCTGGATGGAGTTGTCCCAATCACAAAACTAGACTACGCATTTCCCGTCAAGATCCACGTTCGTGTGCCTGACCTTCCTGGCAACATTTGCACTCTAATGACAACAGTCAATACACCTTTCCACCAGCATCAGACAAGGGTTCAAAGCTCCATGCAGCATCAATTGGAGTTCAAACCTCCATGCAATATCTGGTGTGAAATAGTTTCACTTGAAATGGAATTTATCGTGCTAGGATCTTGTCTTCCTCACTATAATAAGGGATCCTCTGGCAACACTGTGGGAAGACCTGACAGCTTCAAAACTGGCTTAGATCTGCTCAGGGCTGGTTCTAGAGGTCCACAAGATGCACTACAGCGAACAGCTTTTATTTTTAAGGCTTTTCATTGCTGAGTTATTGATTGGATGTACTAATGGTGTCACTGTAAGCAGCACTCCTTTACTGGTGGCTATGAGAAAGTTGCAAAGCTCCCTAGAAGGTCAACAGCCTAAGGACAGGAGGCAAATTGGTGCATCTCAGTGGTTTCCAGAGAGCCATCAAAGACAACACCCAAACATCGTGACCTGTCTAGTGAGCAAGGAATTCATGGGCTCATGTTTCCAAAGTTTGAAATCGCAGAGGGAAGTGACAGTCTGCAGGATGAATATTCACAATACTTTTCTATCTCCCCTTATAGAGGTCAAGATAATGGTGACTCTCAGCTTCCTAGCAACAATGAGAAATCCATGCTATATTTCTCAACTACTTCTGATTTCTTTGAGGAGAAGGAGATATCTTGAGTATTGAAATATTCCTAAAACTACCCTCCCACCTGCCTTACTATAATTACTCTCCCATTCTCTGTGCTTCTTTGTCTCCATTCTTCCAATGGAATAAAGATAACACTTCCCTACCAATATTTCTGAGATACCTATTTTTTTTTCTCAATTGCTCTCGACCACAGCTGATCTAAACTTTACACTTCTGATCTCCGTTTCTTTGTAACACCCCAAACAAGGATATTTTTCCTTCAACTCACCTGCCTCCTAATCCAAAGTGTCATCCACCACCAGCATGGTGCCTCCAGACCCTCTGCCCCATCCCTCTCAGCAACCTTTCGTTCACTTTTCCATTTCTACCAATGGCCTCTACTTCTCATGCCAGTGACTGCAGGATTTGCAACACCACCCCATCTAACCCTTTTCTCAATCACTTATTTTAGGTAAAGTGGTTTGGCATAATGTTTGACAATTTGCAACATGCTCTCCGCATTGGAGAAACCAAACACAGAACACCACTGCGTTAATCACTTCTCTTCAGTCTACAAAGAGTGGTTACTGATTTTTCAGTTGATTTTAGTTTTCATTCGCTCTGCTTTTGTTAGAACTGGCCACTTCTGATGCAAACTGCAAAGGTTGGATATTTCTGCTTGAAGAACCATTGCAGAAGGCAAATGGTTGAACTTGAGGTAAATGGCCATTGTCGCGGTGGCCATTGTTGGAGTAGACAGAATTAGAGTGGAGATTTTGAGGGTTTAGTTCTCTGAGGCTTCAGTCAGAGAAGGCAAAAAAAAAGCTGTAGGTGGAGCTCCCTTCTCCCTTTACATTTGTTCCATTATAACAGCAGAGACGTAGCGAGGCTAGGCAGGTTACTGGAATGCTCCTTTTGCAGGAAGACCTCCAGCATCCGTTACCATTACACTTGTGGGAAGTGCATCCAGCTGCAGCTTCTTTCATGCCATGCAAGGGAAATGGAGCTGGAAATGGATGAGCTCTGGATCATTTGGGAGGCTGAGGGTGTGATAGATAGGACATATAGAGACACCCAAGGTGCAGGCCGCTGCAGACTAGATGACTGTCAGGAAGGAGAAAGGGGTTAAGCAGCCAGTGTAGAATACCCCTGTGGCGACCCCCCTCAACAACAGGTATATCACTTTGGATGACGTTTGGGGCAGATGACGAAGCTGAGTAAAGTCAGAGCTCTGGCACTGAGTCTAACTCTGCAAAACAGAAGGGAAGTGGGGAGGAGAGGTGAGTTGGGGTGATAAGGGATTATTTAGTTAGGGGTACAGAAATGAGGTTCTGCTGACAAGAATGAGATTCCCAGCTGAAACGGTCCCTCCTGTATGCAGGGTTCCGTTATATCTCAGATCACATACTTAGCATTCAGAAGTGGATGGTGAACAGCCAGATGTCTTGGTTCAAATAGGTACCAATGACATGGGTAGGAAGAGTGATGAGGTTCTGCAAAAGGAGTCCAAGAAGTTAGGACCTTAGGAGCTCCAGTGTTATGATCTCAGGATTGTTACCCTTGCGACATGCTAGTGAGACCAGAAATAGATAGGTTATACAGTGGTTATAACACACGGTTAAGGAGTTATAGTAGGAGGGAAAACATACATATTGTGTACAGTTCTGGTCACCGAATTATAGGAAAGATATCAATAAATTAGAGAGAGTGCAGAGATGATTTACTAGGATGTTACCTGGGTTTCAGCACTTAAGTTACAGAGAAAGGTTGAACAAGTTAGGTCTTTATTCATTGGAGCGTAGAAGGTTGAGGGGGGATTTCATCGAGGTATTTAAAATTTTGAGAGGGATAGATAGAGTTGACGTGAATAGGCTGTTTCCATTGAGAGTAGGGGAGATTCAAACGAGAGGACATGATTTGAGAGTTAGGGGGCAGAAGTTTAAGGGAAACACGAGGGGGTATTTCTTTACTCAAAGAGTGATAGCTGTGTGGAATGAGCTTCCTGTAGAAGTAGTAGAGGTCAGTTCAGTTGTGTCATTTAAGATACAATTGGATAGGTATATGGACAGGAAAGGAGTGGAGGGTTATGGGCTGAGTGCGGGTAGGTGGGACTAGTTGAGATTAAGAGTTCGGCGCGGACTAGGAGGGCCGAGATGGCCTGTTTCCGTGCTGTGATTGTTATATGGTTATAAGATTTTTGGATCATTGGGCTCTTCAGGGAAGGTGGGACCTGTATGGAAGAGATGGTTTGCACCTGAACTGGAAGGGAACTAATATCTTTGCTAATTTCTGCACAGTGGGGTTTAAGCTAGAGCTGCAGGGAGATGGGAACAGAGTATACACATGTTGTGGAGATAGACATTGGTAAGACCTCAGACAAAAACAGGAACCAAAAGGGTGAATGAACATGGTATGACTTGTGGACTGAGCAGCGTATATTTCAATGCGAGAACGATCATCAGAAAGGCAGATGAGCTCAGGGCATGGATCAACACCTAGAATTACAATATTATAGCTATTAGTGAGACTTGGTTGCAGGAGGAACATCTCTGGCAGCTCAACGTTCTGGTGTTCTGTTGTTTTAGACGCAACAGAACAGGAGGGATTAAAGGAGGAGGGGTGGCATTACTAGTCAGGACAGACTGGGGAACTCATCTAGTGAGGCTTTATGGGTGGAACTGAGAAACAAGAAATGTATGACCATGTTAATGGGACTATATTACTGGCTACTGAATGGTCCATAGGAATTAAAGGAACAAATTTGTTGAGAGATCGCAGAGTGTTCCAAGAAACATAAGGTTGTGATAGCAGGTGATTTTAACTTTCCACATATTGACTGGGCCTCCCATACTGTAGAAGGGCTGGATGGGATGGAGTTCATCAAATGCATTCAGGAAAGTTTCCTTAATCAGTACCTAGAAGTCCGAACAATAAGACTGCGCGATACTTGATCTGCTACTAGGCAATAAGACAGGGCAGGTGACAGAAATTTGTGGAGGGAAGCACTGTGCACCTAGTGATCACAATGCCATTCGTTTCAAAGTAAATATGTAGAAAGTAGGTCTGGTCCGCAGGTTGAGATTCTAAACTAGATAAAGGCCAATTTCAAAGATATCAGAAGTAATCTGGCGAACGTGGATTGGGACAGGCTGCTATCCAGCAAAGGAGTACTTGATAAGTGGGAGGCCTTCAAAAGTAAAACTTTGAGAGAACAAAGCTTGTATGTGTCTGTCAGAATACAAGGTGTAGATAACAAGTGTAGGAAACTTTGGTTTGCAAGAGTTATTGAGGCCCTGGTTAAGAAAAAAAAGAGGTGCACAGCAGGTATAGGGAGGTAGGAACAAATGAGGTGCTTATGGAGTAGAAGAAATGCAAGAGAACACTTAAAAAAGAAATCAGGAGGGCTAAAAGAAGGCATGAGGTTCCCCTAGTAGACAAGGTGAAGGAGAATCCTAAGGGATTCTACAGATATGTTAACTGCAAAAAGATTGTAAGGAAAAAAATTGGTCCTCTGGATGATCAGATTTGTAATCTGTAAGAGAAGCTAAAAGAGATGGGGTTGATCTTAAATATTTTTTCTGCATTTGTATTTACTCAGAAATGGACATATAGTCTATAGGAGTGAGGCAAAGCAGCATTAAATTCATGGACCATAGACAGCGTACAGAGGAGGAGGTGATTGGTGTCAGGGAGGATAAATTCCCTGGGCCTGATGAGGTGTTCTCTCAGGCCCGACGGGAGGCAAGTGTGGAAACTGCCGGGGCTCTAGCAGAGATATTTAAATCATCCTTAGCAACTGGAGAAATATCAGAGGATTGGAGGATAGCCAATGTTGTTCCGCTGTTTAAGAAAGGCTCTAAATGTAAACCAGGAAATAATAGACCCGTGATTCTGACATCAGTAGTGGGAAAGTTACTGGAAGGTATTCTGAGAGATTGGATTTATAGGTATTTGTATAGACATAGTCATTTTAAGGATTGTCAGCATGGTTTTGTGTGTGGTAGGTCAAGCTTAACCGATCTTAATGGAGTTTTTTGAAGAAGTTACCAGGAAAAATGGATGAAGGCAAGGCAGTGGATATTGTCTACGTGGACTTTAGCAAGGCATTCGACAGGGTCCTGCATGGAAGGTTGGTCAAGAAGTTTCAGTCACTCGGCATTCAAAATGAAATAGTAAATTGGATAAGCGATTGGCTTTGTGGAAGTAGCCAGAGAATGGTCTTGCCTCTCTGACTGGAGGCCTGTGACTAGTGGAATGCCACAGGGATTGGTGCAGGGTCCATTTTTGTTTGTCATTTATATTAACGGTCTGGATAACAATGTAGTTAACTGGATCAGAAAATTTGCATATGGCACCAAGATTGGGGGTGTAGTGGACAACAAGAAAGGCCATCATGGCTTGCAGAGGGATCTGGATCAGCTGGAAAAATGGCAGATGGAATTTAATGCAGACGAATGCGAAGTGTTGCACTTTGGTAGGACCATCCAGCGAACAGTAGGGCACTGGTAGAACAAAGGAATCTGGGAGTACAGGGCCATAATTCTTTGAAAGTGGCATAACATATACAAACATTTGTAGATAGGGTCATAAAGAAAGCTTTTGGCACATCGGCCTTCATAAATCAAAGCATTGAGTTCAGGAGATGGGACATTATGTTGCAGTTGTATAAGATATTGGTGAGGTCTAATTTGGAGTATTGTGTGCTACTTTGGTCACCTACCTACAGGAAATATGTAAATAAGGTTGAAAGAGTACGGAGAAAATTTGCAAGGATGTTGCTGGGTCTAGAGGACTTGAGTTGTAAGAAAAGGTTGAATATGTTAGGACTTTATTCCTCAGAATGTAGAAGATTGAGGGGAGATTAATTATGAGGGGTATAGATAGAAAAAAAGGCAAGCAAGCTTTTTCCACTGAGGTTGGGTGGGGCTACAACCAGAAGTTATGGGTTAAGGGTGACAGGTGAAAAGTTTAAAAGGAACAGAGGGTAAATTCCTTCACTCAGAGGGTTGTGAGAGTGTGGAATGAGCTGCCAGCACAAGTGGTGCCTGCAAGCAAAGTTTGGATAGGTACATGGATGGTAGGGGTATGGTGGGCTATGGTCCCAGTGCAGGTTGGTGGGAGTAGGCAGTTTAAATGGCTTTGGCATGGACTAGGTGGGATGAAGGGCTGTTTCTGTACTGTACTTTTCTATGACTCTATGGCTTATGAGGGCTACACCAACCTCTGGAATCTTTGCACCTGTGGCTCTGCTTTTTTCACTGGATTAACAATGTTCAGAATGAAGGGTATGTGAGGGACACAGCTTGGAGAGCGTAGACACATCTCAGCTACTGAAGAAAGGTGATGAGCTCATCTGCTTAAATCGGACACACCTGTTTTCATCCTCCTTGAGAAGAATTGATCTGGTGATTGATCCTTCATTGTAATCCCTCCATCACTAGAATTTCATTGAAAATCAAAAATCTTGCAGATGCTAGAGAGCCTCAATAATAAAAAAAAACAGAAGGTGCTGGAAACAAGCAGAACTCAACTCTCACGGAAGATCGGAAGATCTCTGACCTAAAGCAGAGGTTCAGTTTCTCCAACCATGGGCCCTACCTGACCTGCTGAATGTTTCCGTCATTTTCTCTTTTTTAACAAGTGCATCCATCCTTAGGTAGGGAGACCAGACACTGCTCATTCTCAGCAGGCCCTGCACAGCAGCAGTGTAAAGACTTTACTTTCATATCCAAAACATCTTTATTGTTTGCTGTACCTACAAACTTTAAAGGTCAAGGAAACCTAGTTCCCTCAAAAATTGACTTTACTTTTCTATTATCTTTATATCAAACACCTCCCATTTCTCGACATTCAATCCATCTGTCACATCCTCAGCCATTCAGCAATTTGGATTGTCTGGAATCCCTTGAAGCCTCACTATATCCTCCTCATAGCTCACATCACCACAGATGCATGTTCCTGGGTGTACAGACTGGGATTGAGAGATTGGTAGGCGATATTACTCAAAGGAATGAAGCAATGTGTGTAAGGGGTCTTTGCAGAATGTCCAGGTCTACATGTAGGTGATACTAACAGAAGCTACAGGTCTACATGTGGGTGATACTGGCAGGTTGCTTTTGTTAGGGGCAATACTCCCTGCACTGCTGGCCTGTGTTGCAAAAAAATAACATGACTTCACAAAATTAGTCAGCATGAATCCACACAACTAAGGATTTCAGCACATCTTCAACCCTTAAGCAGTAGGGTTTGGACTTGGGCTAAGAAATCATAGCAATGGGAGATGGGTTTATTAGGAATGAAAGGAGGTAATTCCAGCTGCAGCTATGTTGATTCCACAGTGCCATCCTAGTTCCCAAATATTCTTGAAAAATGTTTCCACCTGCACTTACTTCCTTCCACTAGCGCTCCATCCTGATTAGTCCTGATTTCTTTCTTAAAACAAATAACAATTGTGATCCCCTTGAGCCTTTTCATCAAGCAGAAATAAATTGGTTTCTATTTAATAAAAATACAAATACTGAAAATACCCATCTCACAGAGTACATGTGGGAATTCCTTAATGGCGGCCGCAAGCTGGCATCTGAATTTAAAGCTGACATATTGAATTGAAAATGCCACTGGGACTCGTATTCAACTAGCGATATAAATGGAGGGCTTGTAAAACTCAGCGGCAGCTATGAAATGAAAAGTTGCTCCAGAAAAAAAAGAAAAGCTGCTTTCATTTTAGCGATGAGGAAGTGAAAAATTCCTGTGTAAATTGAATTCAGTGAGAATTGTTGCTTTCCTATATAAGGAAGAGCATATCCCAATCTTTGTTGCATTTACTCTGCTTTTTTGAAAAGCTCTACATTGTCAGTGAAAACATTGCTGAAAATATTGCTTTTATTATATATACTATAAACTATTTTTCATTCATTTGTAAGAATGGCCTTCATTACTGTACTTCACATCCCATCACATAATTGTTCCACGTATTCAAATTACAATTTTGAATTACAATTACAAGTCTGAAGTTTAATCTGTACTCGCTTTCTCACGTTCTGTTTGCCAGTTATCTATTTATCAGTTCTGTACTCTGTATCATGCAATGTGGTAACTGTTTACCCTAACATGGTGGTTTCCGTTTCCTATGACATAATTTTCAAATGGTCCAGCTCCTGGCCTTCATGTGTGGCTTAGCTACCAAGTCCAGCAGAACCATTTCTACTGACAGGAGAAGGGGCAAAAACGAGTGACTGGTGCCTTAAGACCACTTGCTTTGGGCAAATGGGCTTCGTCAGCCATGGTTGGAGGCTCATCTAGGAGAAGGAAAACTCTGATCACAAACCTCTGCCGCCTTGCGGCGATACCCACTCATGGGGAAGTCTTCAGGAGTAAACCCTGAGGGAAGAATATGGAGCTGCAGCCCCTAAGGCAGTCCTACATTGAGTTTGATATTGACTGGCAACTCCTGCGACGAGGCTAGAACCAAACCTATCGGTCTCTGCCGCTCTTTTGGGTGCATCAGATGCATGGAGAGGGGGAGCTTGCTGCATGTGCAACGGCTTGCTCTCCATATCCATATGAGCCCCAGGCTTGCATATCTAGGCACCTAGGACACAACATCCATCATCATCTCTGACCGACAGAAGCTCTCATTTGAATAAGACCCAGCCCCCTCCCAATATACAGCCCCTCTCTCTCGTGTTTTCAGCTGCAACAGCCAAAGCAACAGAAGGGAAATGCCTGCAGCTTCTTAAAAGTCGTATTTTGTAAGTATGTAAGGGAAGCAGGTTCAAGAGGTTGTATATAAATACCAAAGCTTTAGTTGAGGAGTCATCAATGAGAGGTAAGTGCAGGCAAGGTCTTCCTTACTGTTAGTCTCCTTAGGAAAGTAGATGTAATGGCATTTGGAGTGCTGGCGTGCTCCTCTGGCAGGAGATCAGTGAGGCTTGCCAATATCCCTGATGACTTCACCTGCAGGAAGTGTGCCCGCTGAAGCTCCTGGCTGACCATGTGAAGGAACTAGAGCTGGGGTTGGATGTACTTACAATCATTCTAGATAGATGCTGAGAGATTCATTGATAAGAATTTTAGAGAGGTGGCCACTGTTGTGTATTTACTATTTCAGTAGTATTTGAGTGATATTGTACATACATTGTTTGATTAAGCATTCTTGTTAGTTTAAATAATTCATTATCAGTTATATGCTAAAATAAGTGAATTGCATATGCCATGATGCTACCACATGATATGTATGTGCTTTGCTTAGAGTAAACGTGGAGTTAGATATGCTATTACGGACTCCCTTGTTTTATTTTGTTTAGTTTTTTGTGTTTTTGGAGTTGCAAATTGTAACAGTGGTATAGCAGTTACATGAAAACAAATACCAATTAGTCAGAGACTAAACACAGGGGTTGACACTGTATGACACGCTATCCAGAATAACAAAGTTTCAAAGTTCGAAAGAGCACTTTTGATCCTTTATCAAGAAGCCAGTAAAGATGAACAATCATGTAGCGATAAAAAAATCTAACAAAACTAAAATCAGCGCTATCACGAAATAGGCGGTCTAAAAACAATATAATGGCAATTTAAGTTAATCAAGTCAAGTCAATTCACTTTTATTGTCATTTTGACCATAACTGCTGGTACGGTACATAGTAAAAACGAGACAATGTTTTTCAGGACCATGGTGTTACATGACACAGTACAAAAACTAGACTGAACTAAGTAAAAAAAAACAGAGAAAGCTACGCTAGACTACAGACCTACACTGGACTGCATAAAGTGCACAAAAACAGTGCAGGCATTACAATAAATAATAAACAGGACAGTAGGGCAAGGTGTCAGTCCAGGCTTCGGGTATTGAAGAGTCTGATAGCTTGGGGTAAGAAACTGTTACATAGTCTGGTCGTGAGAGCCCGAATGCTTCGCAGCCTTTTCCCATTGGGTAAGCACTCTGATGCAGAATTCCAATGTAATTTGGTTGTTTGGATTCAGAATTGGCTTGCTCATAGAAGAGAGGGTGGTCATTGTTAGGATTTATTTAGGCTGGAGATCTGTGTTCTATACTGAGACCTCTGCTGCTTGTGATATTTTTAAATTACCTGAATGAAAATAAAGATGGCTGGGTTAGTCATTTTGCAGATGATACAAAAATTAGTGTTATGGCTAGTGTAGAAGATTGCCAAAGTATACTGTATCAGTTGCAGATATGAGCAGAGAAATGGCAGATGGAGTTTAATCTGAGCAGGTGTGAGAAGTTGCACTTTGGGAGATCAAATGTAAAGGGTAAGTATACTGTGAATGGCAAGACCCTTAAAAGTGTGATGGACAGAAAGATCTTGGGGTTCAAGACTATAGTTCTCTGAAAGTGGCTGCATGGGTTGATATGGTGCTCAAGAAGGCATATGGCATGCTTGCCATTATTAGTCAAGACGTTCAGAGTCGCGAAGTTATATTGCAACTTTATACAAGTTAGGCTTACATCTGGGGTATTGCATTCAATTCTGACCACTCCATCACAAAAAGGATGTCAAAGCTTTGGAAAGGATGCAGAAAACATTTACCAGGATGCTGCCTGGAGTAGCAGGCATGTTAAGGGGAGGCTGCACACACAATTGTGTTATTTTCTCTCAGCAACAGAAGCTGAGGAGAGACCTGTTATTTATAAGTTCATGAGAAGCATAAAGTAAGAGCTGGCACGTTCTTTCAAGGAATGAAATGTCTAATACTAGGGGGTATGCACAAGCTGAGAGGGACAAGTTCAATGGAGATGGAAATGCAGGGCATTTTTTTCCCCATAGAAAGTTGTAAATGGCTGGAATGTGGGCTGCCTGGGTTGGTGGTGAAGGCAAATACAATAGAGGTGTTTCTAACACTTTTAGATAGGCATGTGAACGTGCAGAGAATGGAGGAATATAGATATTGTATTGGCAGAAAGGTTTAGTTCAGTTAGAAGTTTAAACATTTGGGACAACATGTCTGCGAAACATGTTCTGTACTGTGAAGTTCTATGTCCACCGTTCTCCCATTCTACCTCTCTCTCTCTCTCTCTCTCTCACACACACACTTTCACGTACACACATACATATACCAACACACGCACATAGCTACTTCTCCTTCAACCAGCCTTCCCACCACGCCAATCCAAGATCTCTCATCACACCAAGTTACACTCCCACACATGGACTTGGCAGTATATTTTATCCATCACCCTATTCATCCCCTGACAATCTTGACCTCCTTCCTTGGATTAAAAAATGGAAAGCCACAACGTCATATCTAATTAACCCTTTCTTCACAATTATTCTCTGTTGAAGGCAAAGACCAGGAACAGACACCTGTCACTCTAGACTGACAGGCACCTCATCACTCTTTGTAGATGGAATGGTGAAGCTGATGTCAGTAGAAAAGGCAAAGCTACCACGAACTCCCATGGGTGTGAAATCATTGCACTTAGCGAAACCTCCCTCAGTAGTACGTGTTCTGTCACCTGAGGGATGATCCATAATTAAGGGGATTAATTTTTAATCACCCTTGATTGGCAGAGCCTCATACTGTACATCAGTAGGACATTAAGTCAGTACATTAGCCAGAAGCAAACAACATCCCATATCACACACATCACTGAGATGTGTTGGATAAGCAGACCCCACCATGGAATAATAAGTTATGCATTGCAAAGTTGGAATATTTGCGCTAACTTCTCAACTGAGCCACGTCAATAGATCATCAATCCTCCATGTTCACTGGAATGATAAGCAAACCGACGGGCTCAGTTCTCTGGCACAATTAGCAAATGATTTTAAAGTCATTACTTGCAAAAGGCTGCATGCTGACATACACAACCAAGTGTTCTAAATGCAACTGTAAGGCATGGTTGGTGATGGTATATTATACTTTTGGCTCAACCAGCTGCTGGAGCACCCAACATGCATCTTTTCTGGATTTCCTCAAAGAGGAAGGGCTGGCCTGAGCTACAGTCTGCTTCTGCAGAGGAGCCACCAGAATCAGCTGAAGAGCGGAAGATGTAGTGGGAAAGCAATGTTTGCACTCACCTTGCAGTGCACCAACTCAGAGAATGACAGCAGGGTGGGGTGGCGGCAGGGAGAGGATAGATTATAAGAGTGCATCTCACAAGAGCAGTCACCTGACCTGTAGTTTGGCAGAAGGGGAAAGAATGCAGTTGCTTCTGTTCAGCATGGGCATAGTCCAGTCAGTACTGCTGGTTTTGGAGGGTTGAGTAAATCCCAGAAGAGCCTTGGGTAAGCACTCTGATGCAGAATTCAGCTCTTCAGGTTGGCACTACATGATTGGCTAGGAGGGTAAAGAAGTCCACCTTCCCACACTATTTTTCTGTCCTTCTGGTATGATGTTTGAGCATTCCACAAAAAAATTGTTAACGGATTATTCAAAGAGAAGGATAGTGTATTTAGCAGCGTGAGAGCAATTTAGGGTGTCAAAAACATCTTGTGAAGTTACC
Organism: Hypanus sabinus; assembly: GCF_030144855.1. Lineage (NCBI taxonomy): Eukaryota > Metazoa > Chordata > Chondrichthyes > Myliobatiformes > Dasyatidae > Hypanus > Hypanus sabinus. Next base: position 41,710,358 of record NC_082722.1, read on the forward strand.
CAGACAATGGAGTTTGTTCAGCAAACAAAGCTTCCTGTGGGGCTGCTATTGTTGGTTTCCCTTACAGCATTATGTTTTTATTACAGCAATTACAGTGAATTTGTGCAGATGGCTCAATGATAATCAACTACAGGAGGCAGGATTTCTTCACATATTTTACAGTATTACAGTATGACAAGAATAATCCCAGTAGCAGAGCAAGTAGCAGGTGCTCTAATGGAGCCTTTGGATGCCTAACTTCAAGTTAATGGTTCTACAGACCAATACAAAACCTTAGAGGTTTCTTTCTCTTTTGAGGGTTGCTTACATTGAAAAATGATATTGTTTATGCTGTTTGAGGGTTCATGGAAGGGTGGCAGTAGAGTTATCTGACTGAAACATATTGTGCACGTTTCTTTCAGAGGAAGAGGACCTGAGTGAGCTGTCAGATTCTGAACCTAAGCCTGTAACCAAGGAGACGGATGTTATTGTAGTCATTTCAAGTGAAACTATGAGGCTACTGCCTATACGTTCTGATGGAGTGAAATGATAATCATTTCCATCTGTTGCTCAAGTATTCCAGTGAACAGAGGCAAGATAAGTGCCTTATGTGTTTGTTGAATACTCTTAATTTGTATCATTCCAATCCTAAGTGCCCATTACTGTATTTGACTGCAGTGCTCTTAAGCAAGTCATTTGGTGAGCAACGGCAAGGGTTCCAAAAATGAAGATCAGTTTGCTATGCAGTTATTAAACCTCTAAGATTAGCACAAGATGCAGAGTTATTAGGCATGGAAGGTGAATGCACGGCACAGAATAACATTCATTTTATTTATGAAAGGCTGGATGTTGGTGACAAATGGACTTAGTCAGCTATGTTAAATAGATCTGGGAAAGCCCAATGTCTGGCTGAGATTGTAAATTGAATTATTGTATGGCTGCCGTGCAAGGTGCCACTAACTGATTAAATCACAGTCTCTTAAGGTGCTGTAGAGGCTTAGATAACCCAAGGATTGTGAAGTAGAGTGAGAGAGCTGAGATGTAGAAGAAGAACAAGATGGAATTAAAGCGAAAGTGATTTTAGCTAAATCCAAGCCAGCTTTGACTTGGCATTTTCACCAGCTCAAGAGAATGAGCAAGAAAAATCCACTGCTAAAATGAAGACACGCTGCTGCTTCTTAGCCATGTTCAGAATCACAAACAGGTTTAATATCACTGGCCTACGATGTGAAATTTATTGTTTTGTGGCAGCAGTACAGAGCAATATGTAAAAATCATTAATTCCAAGAAGTATTATATATTTTATGTCTCTCTCTCTATATATATGTCATTTTGCACTACGTTTATATAAAGCATTAAATAAGTAAAGCAAAAAGAGAGCCAAAAATTAGTGAGGCAGTGTTCATTGTCTGTTCAGAAAACTACTGGCAGAGGGGAAGAAGCTGTTCCTAAAACGTTGAGAGTCTCTTCAAGTGCAGTTGTTCCATCTGTTACAGATTTTATGTCTTCTTATTTATAATCTTATTTTAATTATGGTAATTGTGCACTTAAATCATGTAGGTTGTGGATGGAAGCAGCTGGGAACTTGATGCAGAGTAGTTAGTATGAACATGGCCAGTGGCAGACTGAGTGTATTGTTGTGGATTTCTCTTCCTCTATAATGCTGTGACACCCTGCAATATATCAAGGGTGCAAAACCTCTTTAGATCTTAATATTTTGGTTTACACTTTCAATGTAAAAGATTCACAGATTGAATTATATTAGTGATTTCTTTTAGAGCTCATGTATGATTCCTTTACAAGGATGAGCAAGGACGTTGAATGACTCATAATCGTGCTCTGTAGAGTCGACCAACATTCACAGCCACAGTGGCAAAGGCAATGCAAATCATGGCATGAGATGCCTGCAGTAATCGCGTGTCCCCTGAGAGGGGATATTCAGTTTCGATGACAGGCCTGAAGCAAATCTCTGCATGGTAACATGCTGGAGACATTGACCCTCAGCTTTCTGCGGTCAAAATCAAAATATAGCTTCTGGAAAGCAATCAAATTTTGAACTAAAACAGGAGACACAGCTCCTGGCTCAGTGCAAGAAGCTAATGAAGTCAGAGATCAGGACTTGTAATTGTAAATTGGCTAGAGAGAGAGACATGCCAAAACAATCATGTTAATCCACGCAAAGGCCACGGGATGTGATCTATTACTTTTCCTAATTATTTAAAAGAAGTTAAATTGAACCAAATTTGATTTACTGATACCTTGTAAATTCACTTACTGTTTGCAAAATAGAAATACTTTCATGGCATGCATCTGGTTTCAACTTAATTCCCATGTCAGAAATATTTATCTCAAAAACATCTGACTGCAACAAAAAAAGTTATATTTCCAAAATACAGTGGAATTAACTTGAAAATAATCTTGGAAACCTTTAAAAATTAGTCAATTAACCAACCTGAACAGCTCACGCATAAAATATCCTATTCACTTTGTTAAAATGAAATACATTCAAAAGATTAGACATGATTATAGTTTTTCACCATATTTAAACAATCTCATCAGCAAATATTATGTCAGAGAAAAATAAGTTAGCCAAGATGACAGATTTACTGGTTCTTTCACTTTACTGTACAACTAGTCTTCTATGTTTGCAGCATTATACTAATGTGCTTTAGCCATTGGAGGAACAAATGAAAATGCTTAGTGTATGAAAAGTCAAGCTTTCAAACAACTATATGCCTTGATATTCCATCTAATAAGTATTATCTCTGAAACAGCATGCATGCAAAATTGAACTAGTTAATGGCTTTTTTTTAACAAGAGGTGCTGCAAGGGCACCATTTTGGAGCTTAAAAAGCGTGTGTCATGGTGTCATCCATAGTAAGATGCCTAGTTGTTGAAGTGATCAGACTATAAGCTCTGAAAGAGTGCAGCTTAGGCATTTAATGACATCGAAGTCTGGTGTTTTGTAATTAAGTACTTCAAGTACAAGGGACTGCAAATGCTGGAATCTGGAGCGAAATTAAAAACAAACTGCTGGAGGAACTCAGTGGGTCAGGCAGCATCTGTGGAGTGAAATGGACAATCAGTGTTTGGGGTCAAATGAAGGGACTCGACACAAAATGTTGACTGTTCATTTTCATCCACTGATGCTGCATGACCTGCTGAGTTCCTCCAGCATTTTGCTTCCTCACTTCAAATATCAACCTGGTCCAAACATTAATTGGCCGTAAGTTACGGAAGATCACGGCACCAATGCTCTTTAAATAGGATGGCTGGATGAATTGTTCTGTATATTGCGTTAATTCCACAAACCTCACTGACTTTCCAAAGTTGGCTGAAGTTTGAGAAGTCCCACAAGGTGTTAGGCCAGCCTGAAGAAATTTATTTGCAACCACAGTTCCTCATGGTATTGACTACAGGAGATTCTTTGCCATAAGAGGAGATGAATAAGCACAGGGCATGCAGAAGAAGCCAAACAGCTGGAGGAGGCAGATGGAGTTGCTTTGATAGTCCAAAAGCCATATATATACACACACATATATATATATATATATATATATATATATATATATATATATATATATTGTCAATAGTAGTAACTGTGGAGAGAAACAGAGTTCACAGAGTTAGGAAAGAGGAGAAGAGGGAAAGTCTGGGGTGGGGTCTATGATTATGTTGGCCCCTTCACCGAGGCAGATAATCTGTTTTAATACTGATCGTCAATGGATAAATTTTGACTACAGGGGATAATTATTGATCAGGACTGGGAATAATTCCATTGCTTCTCTTCATAGTGGCAAGGGATCTCTAATGACCACAGAAGTAAACAGACATGGCCACAGTTTATCATCTCATCTGAGTGGCAACCATTCCTCTTGTGCAGCACACTCTCAGTATTATCCTTTCACTTCGTCACCTCAGGGAAAAGTGCATAAAAATTCTCTATTCTCAAAGAGATCATATGGCACAATGAAATAACTTGGGTCTCTCATCTCAGCGCCATTTGCTGTGGACGAGAGCATCATGCTGCATAATCTGACGGAAAATATTAATATGGCAAATTAAAGGAGAAGAAAAATCTTGTTAAGATTCATCAAGGCAAGCAACAGTGAACTTTATTTTCCCAGTTTTACAAGTGTTATGTTTCACTTACACTTTTTAATCTTCTGCAACACAGAATCATGCAACTGTGTATTTAGGAAAAAAAACACCAATAGTTGGGCACTTACTATATGCTGAATCTGGAAGGCATTGTGCTATCAGGGATAAGGGAACAGGACAAAGTTACTCAGCTCTATGTCACTCTATGGAAACACAAGAGGAGCGGAGTAGCGGAAAAGTTGTTTGGACAATTCAAATCAGCTCTGATATAAATAGGTAAAGCTAAAGTTTTCTGGAGCCAGAGCTTGTAAATTAAATACATGCATGATTGGAATGATTGAAAAGGTAGAGAAGGTTGTGCACATCTTAAGCATTCCCAACAGCAGGGTGATTTCATTAACTGTTATCCAGATTACAGAAATGAGAGCAATCAGATATACAATCTCAAAAAGATTAGTCTCGAAGAAATGAGACAGCAGAAACAACAGTAATTTCAATCTGTTCTCATTCATAACATAAAGCTGAACTACCAGAGACAAAACATTAACAACCTACCTACAGTGGCCTTTTCCTGCTTTACTTCTGTAGTAGTACGTGGCTCTAGCTCCATCCAGCTTTTGTCTAAAGCTGAATCTAGTTCTTTTGTATCTCACACCCTTGGATTTGGATTTGCCAGCTGCGAGGTGAGGAGTGTTCATGTGGTTGTGATGAGGAAAGCTCCAGGAAGTACGGCAGCAGGTGGGATCTGAGCACTCAGAAGACAGTAACCAACGCAGCTCATTTGGCTTGCCGTTCCTTTGTTTTCATAGCGGATCAAGTTAAAGTCTGTCCTATTGATACAGATTTTAGGAGAGCTTTACATCTCCTGATATTTTTGAAATGATTAAAATGGCTTTAAAAAAATCCTTAAGAGATTACTTTGTGCTACAGCTGGTAGAATTCACATCTCCATTGCCCTAGGTTCAATGTTCAACACTAACACTTGAGCTGAGCAGTTGGCATATTTTCCTCAGGGTGCCCTGGTTTCCTTCTACATCCCAATGGGTAGTGAGGTTAAATGACAACTGTGAATGTGCCTAGCATGTAGAACCTGGATGAGTTGATGAGGATGTGGAGACATAGAAATATGATTAATGTGAATGGGTACTTGATGGTTGTCATGGACACAGTAGGCCAAAGGGCCTGTTTCTATGCTGTATGACTCTATTTTAGATGTAGAGGAAGTAATGTTTAGTCAATGTAGGTTTTTTAAAAATTTTTACCTATATTTTTCTTACCTTTTTGCACCAACACCATATATTGTGGACAATGTTTTCCATTAATAATCCTGGATCCTCTACTGAATTATTTCCTGTAGACTTGCCCATTTGTTTTTTGCTTTCATGACCTTCAACTTGCCAACAGCTTCAAAATTTTGCATGTTTCCTACATGAAGCAATAAATCTCAGGTTTAGGCAGTTCTAGATCCGTCAGGAATAGATCTGGTTGTGACAAAGACTGTAATAGAGGATAACTGAGGATGAAGCTCCATTGCAGTTTTTGGGGCTCTAATGCCAAGGCTAATATTATTTGCTGTCAAGGAAGAAGGAGTAACTAAAGATGTGTTGATTACCTGAACCCTGCATTAGGCAGGTTTCAGACCTGATAAGAATCCAGAAAAGAAATTGTGGGCTTCAGTTATTGCTTAGCATATCAGAACAAATGATAAAGGGGAGAGGTTATCAATGAATAATCAATGCAAGCCAATGACTTCCACAGCTGCATCAATTACAACTACTTGGATCAAGGAATGACAGCGCAGGCACGTGGATGTCAGCGAGTTAGACCGGCAGGAAGAATTTAAAATAGAAGACAGCTTTATAGAGTGGGCAACAGAGTAGAGGGAGTCTGAGTAGGAGGGCTTTGGCGATAATGGGTCCAGGCAAGGTAAGTTACTTGTGAAGAATAGGAATAGGAAGTACGTCTGTGAGGCCTGTGTTCTGTACTGGATGTTGGATGTGGGATGTCTGGGAGACTCCCAGCCTCCCGGACAGCCCCATCTGTGCAAGGTGCGTTGAGCTGCAGCTCCTTAGGACCACATGAGGGAACTGGAGATGCAGCTCGATGACCTTCATCTGGTCAGGGAAAGTGAGGAGGTGGTAGAGAGGAGCTATAGGCAAGTAGTCACACTGGGGCCTTGGGAGACAGCTAAGTGGGTAACAGTCAGGAGAGGGAAGGGCAAGAGTCAGATACCAGCGATTACCCCTATGGCTGTCCCCCTTAACAATAAGTACTCCAGTTTGAGTACTGTTGGGGGGATGATCTACCTGGGGGAAGCAACAGTGGCTGTGCCTCAGGCACAGAGTCTGGCCCTGTGGCTCAGAAGAGTAGGGAAAGGAAGACGATGGCAGCAATGATAGGGGACTCTATAGTTAGGGGGTCAGACAGGCGATTCTGTGGACACAGGAAAGAAATACAGATGATAGATTGCTTCCCAGGTGCCAGGGTCCAGGATGTTTCTGATCGCATCCACTTTTATCCTGAAGTGGGAAGCTGAACAGCCAGAGGTCGTGGTACATATTGGTATGAACTGCATAGAGAGGAGGTCCTGAAAACAGACTACAGGGAGTTAGGAAGGAAGTTGAGAAGCAGGACCTCAAAAGATAGTAATCTCAGGATTACTGCCTGTGCCAAGTGACAATGAGTAAAGGAATCGAATGAGGCGGAGGATAAATGTGTGGCTGAGGGATTGGAGCAGGCGGCAGGGATTCAGGTTTCTGGATCTTTGGGACCTCTTTTGCGGCAGGAGTGACCTGTACAAAGAGGACGGGTTGCACTTGAATCTGAAGAGGACCAATATCCTGGCAAGGAGGTTTGCTAAGGCTATTGGAGAGAGTTTAAACTAGAATTGCTGGGGGGTGGGAACCAAATTGAAGAGATGGAAGAAGAGGCCGTTCTCTCACAAATAGAGAAAGCTTGGAGACAGTGTGAGAGGGAGGATAGGCAGGTGATAGAGAAGGGATACGTTCAGACTGTTGGTTTGAGATGTGTCTATTTTAATGCAAAGGAGTATTATGAACAAAGCAGATGAGCTTAGAGCGTGGATCAGTACTTGAAGCTATAATGTTGTGGCCATTACAGAGACTTGAAAGGCTAGGGACAGGAATGGTTACTTTGAGTGCCAGGCTCTAGATGTTTCAGAAAGGACAGGGAGGGAGGCAAAAGAGGTGGGGGGATCAGAGAGAGTGTCACATCTGCAGAAAAGGAGGAAGTCATGGAGGGATTGTCTACAGAGTCTCTGTGGGTGGAAGTGAGGTCAATATCTCTACTGGGTGTCTTTTATAGACCACTCGATAGTAACAGGGACAGGTCTCTCAGTGGCAGAGCATTTTGGCAGTGGCAGTGGCAGTGGCAGAGCAATTCTATCTCCTTTACCAAAGCATTGGAGAGGGATAGGAACAGACAAGTTAGGAAAACGTTTAATTGGAGTAAGGGGAAATATGAAGCTATCAGGCAGGAACTTGGAAGCATAAATTGGGGACAGATGTTCTCAAGGAAATGTATGGCAGAAATGTGGCATATATTCAGGGGATATTTGCATGGTGTTCTGCATAGGTACATTCCAATGAGACAGGGAAAGGATGGTAGGGGAAAGGAACCATGGGGTACAAAGGCCATTGGAAATCTAGTTAAGAAGAAAAGCTTGCGAAAAGTTAAAAAAACTAGGTAGTGACAGAGGTCAATCAAGTGTGACAGTGGAAAAGTGTGTATGGAACCAGAGGAGATAGCAGAGATAATTAATGAATATTTTGCTTCAGTATTCACTATCGAAAAGGATCTTGGTGATTGTAGGGATGACTTACAGTGGATTGAAAAGCTTAAGCATATAAGAAAGAGGATGTGCTGGAGCTTTTGGAAAGCATCAAGTTGGATAAGTCACTGGGACCGAATGAGATTTACCTCAGGCTACTGTGGGAGGTGAGGGAGGAGATTGCTGAGCCTCTGGGAATGACCTTTGCATCATCAATGGGGATGGGAGAAGTTCCGGCGGATTGGAGGGTTGCAGATGTTGTTCTCTTATTCAAAAAAAGAGTAGAGATAGCCCATGAAATTATAGACCAGTGAGTCTTACTTCAGTAGTTGGTAAGTTGATGGAAAAGATTTATGAACATTTGGAGAGGCATAATATGATTAGGGATAGTCAGCATGACTTTGTCAAAGGCAGGTCGTGCCTTACGAGCCTGATTGAATTTTTTGAAGATGTGACTAAACACATTGATGAAGGTAGAGCAGTAGATGTAGTGTATATGGATTTCAGCAAGGCATTTGATAAGGTACCCCATGCAAAGCTTATTGAGAAAGTAAGGAAGCATGGGATCTATGGGGACCTTGCTTTGTGGATCCAGAATTGGCTTGCTCACAGAAGGCAAAGAGTGATTGTAGACAGGTCATATTCTGCATGGAGGTCAGTGACCAGTGGTGTGTCTCAGGGATCTGTTCTGGGACTCTTACTCTTTGCGATGTTTATAAATGACCTGGATGAGGAAGTGGAGGGATGGGTTAGTAAATTTGCTGATGACACAAAGGTTGGAGGTGTTGTGGATAGTATGGAGGGCTGTCAGAGGTTACAATGGGACATTGATAGGATGCAAGACTGGGCTGAGAAGTGCCAGATGGAGCTTAACCCAGATAAGTGTGAGGTGGTTCATTTTGGTAGGTCAAACATGATGGCAGAATATAGTATTAATGATAAGACTCCTGGCAGTGTGGAGGATCAGAGGGATCTTGGGGTTTGAGTCCTAAGTACACTCAAAGTTGCTGCGCAGGTTTACTCTGTAGTTAAGAAGGCATACGGTGTATTGGCTTTCATCAATTGTGGGTTTGAGTTTAAGAGCCAAGAGGTAATGTTGCAGTTATATAGGACCCTGGTCAGACCCCACTTGGAGTACTGTGCTCAGAGCTGGTCACCTCATGACAGGAAGGATGTGGAAACTATAGAAAGGGTGTAGAGGAGATTTACAAGGACATTTCCTGGATTGGGGAGCATGCCTTATGAGAATAGGTTGAGTGAACTTGGCCTTTTCCCCTTGGGAGTGGCAGAGGATGAAAGGTGACCTGATAGAGGTGCATAAGACGATGAAAAACATTGATCATGTGGATAGTCAGAAGCTTTTCCCCCAAGGCTGAAATGGCTAACACGAGAGGATACAATTTAAAGGTGCTTGGAAGTTGGTACAGAGGAGATGTCGGGGGCAAATTTTTTATGCAGAGAGTGGCGAGTGCGTGGAATGGGCTGCTGGTGACAGTGGTGGAGGCGGATACGATGGGGTCTTTTAAGCGACTCCTGGATAGGTACATGGAGCTGAGAAGAATAGAGGGTTATGGGTAACCCAAGGTAATTTCTATAGTAAGTACATGTTTGGCACAGCATTATGGGCTGAAGGGCCTGTATTCTGCTGTAGATTTTCTATGCTTATGTCCCACCATCTTGTTTCATATATTAGACTCCATACATTCTACCGACTTCTCTGGCTCCTGTTCTCATAATGATTCTTTCCCTGCTGGTACACCAGACACACCTTTGTTTTTCCTTAAATATGGTTTCATCTCCACCATCATTAGCAAAGCACTGAAATGCCACAGTCCCATTTCCTGCTCTGCTGCTTTCTGCCCTTCCACTTGGAGCAAGGGTTCCCACTTACTGATTAACAGACATTTAGACAGGGGCACGAACGTACAGAATGAAGAGACGTAGATCTTATGCAGGTACAGACATTGTGGGCTGAAGGGCCTGTTCCTGTGCTATTCTTTTCTCTGAGAGGTCACCAGCCTCCACATTCATATCAATTCTGAATTAAGACATCTGATCTAAACCTTTAACACATTTCTCTCCCCATACACCCCTTCTGACCAAAATCTTCAATTTCTATTTCAGATTTCCAGGATTTACTGTATTTTTGCTTTCTAACCAAAGATATAGTCAATCGCACTAAAGAAGTATTCGGGTTTCAGAACTAAGTTGAAAAGCAGGCCTTTACTTGAATTTAAAGTGATGATTGAGGTCACGTATAAATTCACATTGTGACAGAAAAAAATAAAGAAACCAACATGTGACTGAAAGAAATGCTTCCGACGAAGGGGATATATTTTTTAAAGCACTGTAATGGGCTCTGGGACAGAATAAAGTTTTATCATTAAGTATACAGAGGTCATGGTCCTAGCAGAAAAGAGAAGTAGAGCAGTAAATAACATTTTAAATTATGGAAAGGCTGCTGAGAGAAGGGAGAGAAATTTCATAATAAAGGAATCAGTACGAGGGAATAAAGGAGAAACTAAAGGAAGGTTAACATGAATGGACAGAACTTAGTAAGTTCTTGGCTACATAAAGATTAAAAAAATCTAAATGCAAAAGTAATAAATATGAACTTGATATAGCAAAGGATGAACCGGAGGCAATAATCTGTAAATGGAAAGAAAGAGTGAAATATGGAATAAAGAGAATGGAACTGGCAACTTGATATTGCAGGATATAACATATTTAAGAAACAAAGTAAAGGAAGGCAGTTTAGAAATGATCTTATTAAGGTTCTGATGGATATATATGCAGTTGAATTCCATAGAATCAATAAATCACTGGAGCAAAGGAGTCTTGATTCAAGTTTAGATGACAAACCAGTTAAGGTACAATTTTATTGTAATAGTTTACCTTGAGACTGCAATCTGATGGAATATATTACTATTGGAATATAAATAGAATTTTACAGTCATAAAAATCGAAGGATATGATAATTAAAGTGCAGTAGGAAGTCTTTATCACTTTAGAGTATCTGATGAATGGAATGTTTTTGCAGGTATTCAACTTTTCTGTATTTCCAATAACAAGAGTACCTGTATGTTGATGGGAAGAATGAGTGATTAAAAAAAAAGCTACTGATAGAGGATGGATAGTGTGCTCTTCTAGATCTTGATTAAAGTCTCAGAGAGCAAAGAGAGAATAATTCAAATGTCTTTCTAAAATTGGCTGCAGTCTTTTATTTCATTTTTTTTAGTATAGAAAAGTTGACATGAAGGTAGCATTTGTCCAGGTGTGGACTTGAGGATCCATGATGTCCAATAGTTGGAGTCATGCCTTATTTAATGACTGTGGTTGTTGAAAGTCAATCAATACAGCCTTTGAGCATTACTGTAGGAATTACTCAAGTCAGTACATTGGAGCAATATCTTGAGCTGCTTCCATCACAAGGTCAGAAGTGAGGGCAATCCTTGATGATTATAAAACATTTCATACCACTTGATTGACACATCAACTACTCTAAATATTCAGTCACTCCACACAGTGGAGTCACGAAATGGTTGCAGTGCTCCAAATAAAAATTTCATTGCAGTTACTTGCATGAAGGACTCTTCAGTACCTTGGGATCTGCATTCACGTACACCAGGTACATAAGGTGGTACCTCATGCAGGTACCCTAAGTTGTATGCTATCTTGAAATAGAAATATATCACCAACACAGCATCATTGTTGGCTCTCAATTATGGAATTCCCTGCCCAACGTCAGTTGTGAGCCCCTACACCACCTTCAGAAATACAAATAGGGTTAAGCAATGAATGTTTACCTTGCCAGGAAAGTTTAATCTCACAAAATGAATAAATTTTTAAAAATATACGGTTACTGATAACACAGAATAAGTGTTTTTGAAAGTGCTGCTTCCTCTGAAATTGCTTATGACAGACCATGAAGCTGAACACAAATATAATTTCAGATTACTTGTATCACATAGGAATTTGGTGAAATAAGAAACTAACTTTTATTGAATATAATGTGTTTAATTGCATAACTGCACTGACACTTCGCAGTAGTTCAACTAAGTTAAAAATGTTTTGTTAATGATTATCATTTGTACTCTGTGTCTTCTCGCTTAAGTGTCCCAAGAATAATCACCCAGCACTCATGGATTCCAGTTGCCCTGATACTGTCTATCCATTCCCGCAATGTCCTGGTGAAACTTTTCATCTTGCTCGTCAATGACAGTTTCAAGAATTGCAGGGAAGAAATCTACATGGGAATGTAGTAAATTAATATTTAGTGACATGTTGTCAACCAGCTGCACGCAGTTGGGTGCTCCGTGGTTGCCAAGAAAATTTTCAACAACATCCTTGAATACCTTCCATGTGATTTTCTCCAGTTCCACTAGAAGTTCTTCAAACTGTCTGTCTTGATGACCTGCTTGATTTATGGACTAACAAAAGTGTTTTCCTTAATCTTGGCATAATTTATTCTGGGAAACATCTGCCTTAAAATTGAAATCTTTCTCAGAAATTTAAAGCCTTTCTAAAGCCATGCAGTATCCATCCTGCCTAAGCATGCCCAGGCATGCCGGGACAAGGTAGAAAACTTTTCAGCTTACATTGCGGGCAACATTTCAATTAATTTGAATTATAAATTGAAATTGTAAACATAGGCAATTTAAAAAAAATGGTGCGTGATAAGGAAATTTCACGGTGATTTTCATGATCAGCAACTCAAAATCCATAAGATGCACCTAACAGTATTTAGGAAGCAATATCTTTGTTGTCCAGTGTACTAGGATGGTGATATATTGCACCACACTCACTGGTGAGCAAGAGATGCAGTTATAACTTTTTCTGCAGTTTCACCTTATTCTAGCTCAATGCACTATGTAAAGGTTTGATCTATAAAAAATTGCAAGGCAAGCATTTCACTGTATCTGGGTACATGTTCCTGCCATTCTGTTCATGTGTTCAGATAGTATCCAAGGGCTAGGCTGCTTTTGTGCACTCTTCTGCGAATGTTTATTCCTTTCTCTGTGGCACCGGGACTGTGAACTGACCTAGCTGCTCTGTGCTTTTAACCTGCTGATATGATGATCTGGGACTGAAGCTTGGTATTATTCCAGCTGCTCTAGGAGCAGATCTGGGGACTCTGTCTGGTTTGGAATCTGTTGGCTTGTTTCTATTGTTTACATGATTTGTAGGTTTTTTATGGGTTTCAGATTTGGGTTTCTTGCTTTGTGGCTGCCTGTACGCAGACAAATTTCAAGGTGTATAATTTATATATTCCTTGATAATGAATATGCTTTGAATCTTGGATCTTTTCTAAAGAGGAAGAACCACTGCTTTCCAGCAGGGTGCACTGTTTAGCTCAGCAATCACAGAGACCTGGAAATAAACTGAGATGCAGTTGTTCACCTACAGAGAGAATCAGGAGAAATTCTGAAAATAAGACCAGTGAATAAAAAAGAAAAAAGTACTCTCAAATTTTCTGCTCACTTGCTATGTATTTTTGTGAATGAAGCATTTATAAAACACTTCAGATTTTTAAATTAGAGAATGTCTTATGACAACAAATCATAAATTGACACACAAAATTTTCAAATATAGATTTATAATATCTAGTTTTAAACAACCCATTTTTATTGAACAATTATAGCATGTCACATTGGTGCACATGCAAATTCTAAAGATTTTACAGCAAATAGCTTAACTTTATATAAAGCACCACACTCACTAAACAGTGTAAAATAATGTTTCATTTATCAAGTATAATTTCTTTCATACACATGCAACAACATTTAAATTAGCTCACTTTCTTGTCTCTAGAGAATACATCATCAGTTTAATGAAATCATACTTATTGCACAAAAACAGCTGAAACCTGGCAAACTGATGTATGTGTCTCGAATTACATTGAGCGATATCATGGTATGAACATGCATTCACACACAGAAATCATCTGTACATGCATACTCTTCTACATTTTCTTTAACATATCACACAGGGATCATCTGGGCCTGATCTAACCTCACCCTCAAGTAATGTGTTCATCACAGCCTTCATCAAGTAGCTGGATGTTCCTCTTATACCCAATGGATGAGTATTGTAGAAATTGGTCATGTCCTGTGAATAAATACAATATAAATAAGGTGACAAGACCCAATACTACCTTTTCTTTCATTCTAATGGAGATAAGATTCAGAAATGGAGCAACCAATGTTTGGCAGCTCTAGCTTAGACATCTCAAAGACCTTGAAATATATCGGGGTTCCTTGCTTACTGCACATGCAGGACTCAAGGAAACAAAAGAAATTCAAAACCTCTCTGATGAACTGAACACTTTAACTCTGTTCTTCTCTACCTGCTGACTATAATGAGGTAAAGGAACAGGGTATAATGAGGATCCTTTACCTTATTACACTCATCAGGATGTATGTACACAGACGAAAGAGATGCTGCAGATCCAGAGCAACACACACAAAATGCTGGAGGGACTCAGCAGGTCAGGCAGTATCCATGGAAATGAGTAGGTATTCGACGTTTTGGGACAAGACCATTCATCAGGACTGGAAATGAAGGGGAAAGATGCCAGAATAAGGTGGTGGGGGGAGTGGAAGGAAGACAAGCTAGAAGGTGATAGATGAATCACATTGGATGGGGGAGGGGAATGAAGTAAGTAGCTGGGAGGTGATAGGTGGGAAAGGTAAGAGGAGATGTTTGAGAACTGCTGCCTGGCCTCAGCTAGGTTGAAGTCAGTCTGTCACATCATAACAGCATCCCCTTTGTGGATTAATGATGAGGTTGAGATTGGTGTGACAGAATTTGGTCTCAGGTTGAAACTAAAATTTGGACTTTAAGTGGGGTCACAACCCATCTATACTGCTTTTGTTGTCTCTTTTGAAAGAGTGGTGAAGGTGTCTAGTCATAATTTCTTCTGCACGATATAGTTATTTGATCTGTAATAGTAAATAGTTGGTGCACATTTTGTTTGCTCATTAATATTTTCTGCAGAAAAGCGTAAGCAAATTGAAGTGTCCAAATATAATCTGTTCTCATTCAACCCCTACACAACCTCAGAGTTCTAGATTGATAGACTGTAGAAGTGGCTGTCTAGACTGAGACTACTTGCAGGTGGGTCCAGCATGTTGTCCAATACATTTCTGATTAGGAAAAATAATCACGGATGATGCTCCAATTAAATTTGCTGACTTTTATGTATCTAACTGTGTGGAAGTTTGTGACTCTTGAGTGGAAGTCAACAGCCACTTGACCACTGTTCGCTTGAGCTGAGGAGCACACCCATCCTAGACAGAACAGGGTTTGAAGGCAGGTGATTGGTGGTTTCAGCAACTTGTCAGTAATTAGCATATCTGGATCCAATGATAACTTGAGCTGTACCAAAAGTAATTTAGAATTGAATTTGTCTTCCTTTGTACGGGCTATCTGCCTACTTTAGGCAAATTATACTGACAGAAAAATAGCGCAATTTAGCAAAAACTCACCATATTTACAATTTAAATGTGAAGTGTACTTACTTTAATTTCAACATTCTCCAGCCTTCTTTTGTCATCCTTAAACTCGTCAAAAGCGCTTTTGACCAGATTGTCCAAATTAACTTCAGCAGTAAACTCAAGTTCGGGATTGCGTTCCAACACAGCAGAAACTACCATAAGCAACTGCATCAAAAATAACTGAATATTATTTCTAAAACACCATTATAAAATCCTCAAAGAAAATATATATTCAAATTACTTCACTCCAACATGTGTTATCAAACCTTCTCTGGTGGTGACGGTGGTGAGGCAGAGGGGGGAATGAGGTGGAGAAGAGCACCTGTCCATTTAAGTTGACTGTAATCACCACACATATTTTCTACATCACTTCCATTGTAGAAGTGACACAAAGGTGTAGCTTTATGACACCTACCTTTCACAAGGAATGGGTGGGATCAGATGGGAACCGGGTGAGGGTTTGGGAAGGATGTCATTAGATTCAAGTACCCCTACTGAATGCTAATTGAATATTCAAAGGGAGTGAACTGATCTCTATTTTCAAACAGAAATGACTGAATCAGATTGGATGTGAGAGTTAGTAAATCACTGGATATCCAAAAACAAAATACTGCAGAAACGATACAGCATTTTAAAATTCTAGTCTCTGTTTTACATGCAGCACAGAAGGAAGCCTTTTGGACTGGCTCTTGAGCTTTCAGTTACTTCCAGTGCCTGACTATTTGAAGCAAAAGTGAGTCAAGGTGACCTACTGATCCAGGCTAGCACAGCATGTCCCTTATTATGCCTTGAAAATTGATTGTGTCAGCTAATTATATGATTGGAGCTTATTACTCTATATGCTTACTTTTGTGTGAAATAAAGCCGAGCAATAATTTGCATTTAGTTTTATCTTATGCAATTGTAGAATGGAGTGATTCCTATTTTGTACAATTATGCAAAGTTTTCACGTGGATTGAATGCTGTTCCTTACACAGTACTGTGGAAAAAAAGTATCTTAATCATTCATGTCTGGCCTCATTTCATTTCATTAGCAGAGCTGTTGCTAAATCTGATTATGAATAATGAAATTAATCAATTAGATGAGCTTAATGTGGATGATGCATCAAGTTTATTCTCATGTGGAGTCTTAGCTCGTAGATCCCTTCCAGTAGGCACAGACTGGTGGAATAAATGGATATGAAATAGCGAAGCAATTTTGGTAGGAAGACAAGGAGACAATAGGAATTAAGTGGTCTATGAGATGATGGAACAGAAGTAGCTGCAAGCATCTTTGAAGTTATAAGAACAAATGGAGAGGATAGAAAGGTTTGGTTATGCATTATGAGATTTGACAGAAGTGTCCAAAATCAATAGAGGAACAGAGATATGGAACCTCAAAAGTTAGGATAACTTTTTATGAAATTCGGGTTTGGCCTCAATTAGAGTTCAGCCTAGCCACCATATTTCAGGAAGGAAGGTAAAGTTTTAGAGAGAGTACAGAAGAGAAGGGCACCATGATGAATTATCAATTATGACACAAGAAGCTAGTGTTCTCTTTACAGCAGGCAAGGTTAAGAGGAGATTTGACAGAGGCATTCAGAGCCAGGAATGGCTTTGGCTGGGTGCATACAGAAGAACAAAGGCTTGGATTCAATGTGATTACTGACAAAACCAGGGAAACATTTCTTTTTACACAGTGAACTGCTGTTATCTCAAATACACTAAAAAGGTGGCCAAAGCAGACTCAGTAATAACATTTGAAAGCGAATTGAAAAATAAAATACAGGACTATAACAGTTCTATCAATGACTTGGCATATGGATAATAGGCCAAAGAATTTCACTCTGTGAACTTTGCCACTATCTAACATTCAATAACACTCAATTCCAGACTAACATTTTCAGCACCCTACCATTATTATTTAATTTGATCTGTAGTAGAGCATGGACTGCTCAGTTTGAGTCTGATGAAACTGTGAGCTGGGGAAGAAAGAAATAAGTTTGTGTTCTTGATTGGACTATGGCAGTGTGGGCTACCTCAGTGCTTTATTTAAATGCAGTAGCCACATTTTAATAAAAAAAAATTTCTCTGCATGAATGCTGGATCGCATGCTTGAAATGGGATTTTTCCAGAATCAAGTATTTATGACAAAGACAAGGTCAGATGTGCAATAAACTTTTAGTCTCCAGGCTTGGTTTGGCTGTGGTCAAGTCAGGTTTGAGATTTACAGCCAAGTAGATCATTAAGGATTTATTTTATAAATTTATGCAAAACATGCTTCCTTATCACAGCTTAAATATATATACAGATGCTGAGATGTTGGCAATTTTGGATGGGCTAAAATAAGATACTGATCAGTACCTCAACAACGATCTGTCGATATTCAGGCTGTATGATGTCTTGTAATGTGTCTTCCACGAGGAGAGAAAAGTTCATCTCGTACATGGTCATATCTGACAAAGTTGGTTGCTGCAGAAAGGAAACAGAGAGAAACATTTCTCCTGATGGAAAACAACATAATTTCTCTAGCACTTATAGAAATTAATATTCATTTATCATTTTGGTAAGCTATCAACTCAGTTTTCACAAACTGTACTAAACTTTCAGTTTCTTATTTTCTAATTAAAATGATCATCCATTGCAGTGTAACTCTTTCAGTATTTGTGGATTGTTCTAAAAAAGACAAAATATGGCAGGTTTTCCTTTGTAGCTACTCATCCGTCTCAGTGTAAATTCAGCAGATAGGCAATAAGCCACCCTTTTGATTTTAAACGCATCACCATGCTCTTCTGAGATTCTTCACAAGAAATGACTAGACAGAGCCAGAGAGTAAATGTCCCTAAAATATGGAGATGTATTCTAATTGGATGCAAATTACAGCATTAAGTTACATATGTTTCCTGTCATTTGTGCCATAGCAACAAGTAATACGTATTGGAAATGCAGGTATATTTTTGGTGTTCCGTTGCTATGTCTGCAGGTAGACTTTTTTTTTAGAATTTAAAGGTTTATTCTATAATTTATCAGGAGGTAATGCATATTATACATCAAGCTGCCATTTTAGAAACATGTTTGGGGACTGGCACCAATATCACGTCAGGTGTGGGTTCTGAGATCTGCTGCAGCCCGTATAGTTTGCTCGTTCTTGCTCTTCAAATGGAATCGATGATGGAAGTCGAAATCTACTAAAAATGGGCCACATAGTTTGACTCCTCCTGAAAAACAGGCCATCACCAGTAATGTGGTTTAAAAGGCAAGTACATAGATACAGACTGTCCTAATTGCAATAATGAAAATTTCCAGCCTTGTCATTTGGAACTTGTTTTCTTCATCGATATGCCGCATTTGAAGATGGTTTGAAATTACATGAAAATAATATTTGTTTCATTTAAACAATTACTTGGGGCAGGTGTTTTCCAGTCACTTTGATGCCCTCTGGTGTTCTTTCCAGAATCTGCCATACTCTGTCATAAAAACCCTTTGGAGTACGGTTTAAGGAGCCATCAAGATGACGCCTGTTCAGCCATGACCTAAAGGAGAAAAAATGCTCTCTAATTATTATGTACGCCCATTGATATTTAACATCCATATGTGAAATTACTACATAATTCATAAGAATATGAATTTCATACTTCATTGCATTTTTAATCCAGGATGATTCACAAACGCTATGAGTGAAATGTATAAAATAAAACTCAGGACAGAAAAGCCATTCACAGTGTTAATGTAAAGAAATACCAATTTCTTTCACATGGATCAAAAGAACTGTAACTAAAAGAAAAGTTTCCATTTGAAACCTTGCACTCTGCTTTCTATAAGTCATTGTTATATTTGCACATACAACAATTTTATCACAATAACTGTAAGTGTATTTTGAAAATCCAACAACGCAAAATAAAATATGTTTGGAACAGGGTTTTGTGTATTTATTTCTTCGCTTTAACTTGGTATTGCATTTACTCGAGCTGAGTAGGATGAAGCCTTTTGTTCTTTTCTAGATGTGAGGGCCCTTCATGATGAGAGTTTTAACAGCTAGTTTCAGTAGAGATGCACATTACTTAGTAATTTTACTCAAGGTGGTTAAAGGGCTGCTGGAAAGTAAAACAAAGGTGATACGCTGATGAAGATATAACAAGGATATAAACTTCACCTTCAATAGTGAAATGTCATTACTCAAAATTAAAGAATGCTGCCCATAAAGATCGGCTAATCTCCGCGATTCCTTTCCTGGCATCAGTTGCAATCATATGCCAACTGAAGGGCATCTTTGGCACCCAGGAAGAAAGACGTCTTTAAGCAGATTGGTCAGTTAATGCACAATAGGGTACTCACTGTGCAATCCAAGAATTTTAAACTAATTTGACAGATATTTTACCAAGGTCAACATTAAGATTGGACATACATGGCATTAAAATAGATGCTGAAAAGTTAACAATAACATATTTTAAAACTTTTTAAATGAAGAGATTGTGGAATTTTGAAACAAGTTTCTTTGAAAGTCAGACTCCACATATAAGACTATAGGGCCAGAAAGGCTGTTGGAGAATAATTATGACTTACAAAGCTGCTGAAACCTCCATTGTCGAGACATAACATTCAGGGAGCTTTCACAGACAAAATATTTCACCTTAATTCTGCAATTTATGTGGAGAGAACTGCAATCCCATGAGGAAAATGGAATCATAATCAGCTACTGGAGTAAGCAGACAGCAAAGTGACATGTACATCATCATCTGTCTCTAATCTCCAAGACTTACATGTCAGCAGCCTTTCAGAACTGCAGGCTGCACCCAGTCCAATAGTTGGATAAAAAAGAACTTCATTAATTTTGCTCTCTGAATTGGAAATCCTTCACAAGTTACTTAAAATAGAAAAGGTTCTTTCCTACAATACTTGCTAGATTAATTATTGTTACAAAATATCATAAAAGTACAAGTATGAAGTATGGGTGTAATTTCAAACAGCAAGATGTTTAAAGATACACATAGTTAATGTATGTTTAAATTTCTATATTTTATTTCTCCTAAATGAAGCAGAACCCAAGTTGAGGAAGCAAGACATCAAATGCCTAATTAGAGAGCAGAATGGTCAAATAACTATCATTCCGACTAAACAATGAACAGACATATAAAGTGTTATTCAATAGCCGGGAGCACCTAGCTGCAGGATTGATGCAGGACTCTAATCTTATTCCTATTCTTTATCAACTGAACCACAGCCTGGAACTGTAGTTGTAATCTTGGCAAGAATGTCAGTGCTCACTGCCATCCCCCTGTAAATCTGACAGCACCGTCTGGTGTCCGCATATATGTTCAAACAAAAATATCCAGATGTTTCTGTTATCAACTGGCTGTTCCTCTACAGAGTGCATAATTGTAGCATGCTAGACACAATCAGTTGTGTGAACTACAACTTTTACACAGTATGCTCACAATAAAAACATTTAACATTTTAAGCTATAGTTGCTGCATGAGTACTGAGTAAAATTCACTTGTAGGATATGAGCAGCATTAACTGGCCACCTATAGGCCCCTTTGAGAACGTGGTCCCTGAAATGCAACAGCCTTTGCTTTGGCAGAACTAAAGAATAGCTACTAGGAATGGAATTCCAGTATTTTGATGATGAAATAATGCTAATAATATTCCCAAACCAAGATGGTATCTAACTTAGACAAAATTATTGTAGCTGATAAGACCATAAGACACTGGAGCAGAAATAGGTCATTTGGCCCATTGAGTCTGCTCTGCCATTTCATCACTTTCCCTCTCAGCCCCAGTCTCCTGCTTTCTCCCCATATCCCTTCATGCCCTGACCAGTCAAGAATCTATCAAACTCTGCCTTAAATATACATAAAGACATGGCCTCCACAGCTGCCTGTAGTAAAGAATTCCACAGATTCAGCACTATCTGGCTAAAGGAATTTGTCCTTATCTGCATTTTAAAAGGATGATCCTCTGTTTTGAGGCTGTGTCCTCTGGTCTTAGACTCTCCCACCACAGGAAACATCCTCTCCACATCCACGCTATTGAGGCCCTTCAACATTTGATAGTTTTCAATTAGGTCACCTTGCATTCTTCTGAATTCCAATGAGTACAAGCCCAGAGCCATCAAATGTTCTTCATATCACAGACCGTTCAATTCTGGAATAATTTTCATGAAACTCTTCTGAACCCTCTCTAGTATTAGCATATCCTTTCTAAGATAAGGGGCCCAAAACTGCTCACAATACTCCAAGAAAGGCCTCACCAATGCTTTATCAATCCTCAACATTACATCCTTTCTTTTCTTTTTTAATCCTCTTGAAATGAATGCAAATATTGCATTTGCCTTCCTCACCACTGACTCAACTTGTTAATTAACCTTTAGGGAATCCTGCACATGACTCCCAAGTCCCTTTGCAACTCAGATTTTTAAAATTTTCTCTCCACTTAGGAAATAGTTAATGATTTTATTTTTTCTACCAAAGTGCATGACCAGATACTTCTGCCATTTTTTTGCCCATTCTCCTAATCTGTCTAAGTCCTTCTGTAGCTGCTCTACTTCCTCAAAACTGTCTGTCCCTCCACCTATCTTTGTTTCACCCGCAATCTTTGCAACAAAGACAGCAATTCCATCTTCCAAGTCATTATAATGTAAAAAGAATTGGTCCCAACAGAGAGCCTGTGAAACACCACTCGTCACCAGCAGCTAGACCAGGGGTGGGCAAACTTTTTGACCTGGGTTCTAAAATTTGACCGGGGGGCCGGACCAGGAGCAGATGGACGGAGTGTTTTGGTAATACACCTCATAAGAGAAAATAAAATATCATGGGATATGTAGAAAACATGTGCTTTAATTTCAATTGAAAATGAACAAATGCATTACAACAAAATATCTGTCTTTGAAGTCCCATGGTATTTAGCTATTTATTGAAATGACTTTTAAAACACTGAAAATTAAATGAATAAAATACAGCTTTTTTTAATAGTAACAGTTATTATTTTAAAGCACTGAAAATTCTGTTATCCTTCAAGATATTATCATCATCACTCTCCTCCTGCCTGTCTTTATTTCAAAAACGGTAGGAGATGCAGGTCTACTTGTCCTGCTCCTTCTTATTCAATTGTCCCCTGTGCCAAAACTCAACAACGACCAGCACAAGGACAGAACAGTGACAGCGCGCCAGTATGCGGAGCGCGTTATTTGATCTGGAGTGCATTATTTATTTTGAGAACGTACGTGCACCTGCGCACTACTCATGTCCATCACTTAACAGAAATGACATGTAACATGTAAGGCTTATTGAAAAAAATATTTTCAAATGGATTTTTTACATAACACAACGAAGAAACTTATTTTTAATTTCAGTGGGAACAGTGGTGTTGGTCTCCCTTTTTAGCCAGCGCATCAAAGTCTGGATTTAGTTTTGTTGTGGCGATTCTCAGGATGGATCTGAGGTGTTGGTCAGTTAACTTGGATCTGTGGCTGGCTTTGTTGATGTTCATGACGCTGAACGCCTGTTCACACAAATAGGTCGAGCCGAACAAAGAGTAAAGCGCAAATGTGAAGTAATACGCTGCACCTCAACAAAGGTCAATGTGTAGCGGTGTGCTACATGCAGCGGTAAAATTACGACACGGAGTCGGTAACTGCAGTCGAAGAAAAAAACTTTATTCGAAATCCCCAGCCTCACTTTTAAGCCTCCCTCAACCTGCCCCCCGTGGCGCAGAGGCTCCAAAGCTCTGTGCTCGCAAACCCCCGTAGGCTATCTCCCTTAGCCGGAACGCTGGCTAATTGTGAGCCGGTTCGGATGTGCCAGGAAATGGGTTGCCACAAATGTATATAGAGTGCGTCATCTATTGGGAAAACGCCAGAATTGCGGGGAAAAAACGTTAACAAGGTTTATTAATATAATTTCATCAAGTTCTGCGGGCCGGATTAAAAAGCTTAACGGGCCGCATATGGCCCCCAGGCCGTAGTTTGCCCATGCCTGAGCTAGTCAGAAAAGGCTCCCTATACTCCCGCTCTTTGCCTCCTGCCAATCCGCCACTGCTTTATCCATGTTAGTATCCTTCCCGTAATACCATGGGCTCTTAACTTGTTAAGTAGCCTTGTGTAGCACCTTGTCAAAGGCCTTTTGAAAATCCAAGTACACACCATTCACCAATTCACTTTTGTCTATCCTGCTTGTTATTTTGTCAAAGAATTCCAACAGATTTGTCAGGCAAGGTTTTCTCTTGAGTTAACTATGCTAACTATAGCCTATTTTATCATGTACCTCCAAGTACCCTGAAACCACATCCTTAACAATCGATTCCAATATCTTCTCAACCAATGAGGTCAGACTAACTGGCCTATAGTTTCTTTCCTTCTGCCACGCTCCCTTCTGGAAGGTCAGAGTGACCTTTGCAATTTTTCAGTCTTACAGAACCATTCCAGAATTTAGTGATTCTTGACAGACCATTACTAATGCCTCCACAACCTTTTCAGCCACCTTTTTTAAAACTCTGCGGTGTACACCAAATGGTTCAGGTGACTTATCTACCTTCAGATCATTCATTTTCCCAAGAATCTTCTCTCCAGTAATGGCAACTTCACACACTTCTGATGCCTGATGTTCTGGATCTTCACCATACTGCTAATGTCTTCCACAGTGAAGATTGATGCAAAATACTTATTCAGCTCATCTGCCGATTCCTTGTCCCCTATTACTAACTCTGCAACATCATTTTCCAACAGTCCAGTATTCGTTCTCGACTCTCTTTTACACTTTATGCATCTGAAGAAACTTTTGGTATCCACTTTACTATTGGCTAGCTTAATTGCGTATTCCATCTTTTCTTAATGACTTTCTTAGTTGCCTTCTAATGCTTTTTCAAAGCATCCCAGTCCCCTAACTTCCCACTAATTTTTGCCCTATTATATGTCCTCTCTTTGGCTTTTATGTTGGCTCTGACTTCTCTTGTTAGCCATGGTCATGTCATCTTGCCTTCAGAGTACTCATTCCTCAATGGGATGCATATATCCTATGCCTTCCGAATTGCTTTGAGAAATTCCAGCTATTGCTGCTCTAACTTCATCCTTGCCAGTGTTCTTTTCCAATCAATTTTGGCTAACTCCTCTCTCATGCCTCTGTAATTCCCGTTACTCCACTAAAAACTGATACATCTGACTTTAGCTTCTCCTTCTCAAATTTCAGGGTGAATTCTATCATATTATCACTTGTGCCTAAGAGTTCTTTTACCTTACACTCTTTAATCAATTCTGGTTCATTGCAGAACACCCAATACAGAATAGCTAGTCCCCTAGTGGGCTCAACTACCAGCTGCTCTAAAACATTTATTGTCCAATCCTTCTGGTACTTGACTGAGAAGACACATTCACAGGTTTCGAGTCATACATCGGCCAGACCAGGTAATCTCTGATGGATGTTATAAAAGCCCTGTTGTTTCAGTAACAATCTAATAGTTCCACGGTTACCATGCAGCATTAACAAATAAGTTTGCTTCATTTATGAAAAATTTGCCAACTGCCATAGTGAAGTTTGCACTTAAGTCTTTGGACTATGCTACCATACTTGTTACATTGCATTAGGTGGACATTATATACATAATGTGGACGTGGCTTACAGGTAGAAGAAGGGATGAATGAGCTGTTTTCATTCTATGTGTTGTCAGAATTTCTGGCAATTTATCCATCTCATAAAAGAAAGATATTCCATCAACATTATAGATGGTAGAAAGACTTGGGGAGGGGGTGGAAATCACGGGTTTGATAACCCACCATAGAACAACATGCCTTGCATGCACAATATTTATCTAGCAATTAAAGTTCTGGTCAAAAGCGACTCCCAAGTTGGTGGCAATCACTTTTAAAGTTCTGTTGCTGTGTGAACTTGCAACATGATCTTTTGCATATATTCCAATTAAAAATTAAAGTTTAATCTGAGTTTTTCAGTTGCTGGTTTTCTGGCTTTCAGAACTCTTCAATCTGATTGTCTGTTTAGCTTGACTGTTGATTTTGCTATGTTTGAGGAACAAGTGTTTAATTCCTGTCATGTAGAAATAGAGGGAATCAGTGTTAGCGAGCCCACTAAACAAGCTTGTACTAAAGTTAGTGGCAAGCAATCCTTTCAACGCTGACCACAAAATTTTAGCCAATAATTTCATTTGTGAGAGTAAAAATATCTGACTAATCAATATGAAGCAGTCATCAGCACTGTTATTCAAGCAGAAGCTGAGGTACTTTTGTACTTTCTGATTGAACAACTGAGAGGTTTACAGTCTCAGCATAAGTATTTTAAGCTTAAGGGGAGATTTTTTGTAATAACATTTGTTATCTTACCTTTCCAGCCACAAAAACCATTCAAGTAAAAGCTTTCAGAAAACAATCTTATGTAGACTTATCTAAGATAAATATATGTTGGTTTACTTTAGTGATCTACATGCTATCATTTTCAAGGTGTTAAAGGGGTGATTTTTATTTTATATCTCGACAAATCCCGGCATTATTTTATAACTTCTGAGTTCATTCTTTCACCTAATACTGACATACACATTGCTGATATAATCAAAATTAATCTAATTATCTTTGGTAACCAGGTAATTAGTTATTGAGCTTTAGTGCCATATACTCATGTGCGTTTAGGGACATTTGGATAAGTTGAATGAATATGTAGCTAAAGTGATTCTATGGGAGAGAGAGCTTTGTATCACTGGGCCACTGGTTCTATTTTTGTGGAAAGTGGATTTGTATATATGGGAGGTTTGCCATTGCTGCTGAGGGGTTTAAACTCATTTGGCAAGGGAGGGAATGGGACACAGAGAAGATGCAGACACGATGTGGGGCAGAGGGGAGAGCCTTGATGCATTTGAATATTGAAGGAAAACTAAGCCTGTCTAATAAGCCTGAATATTTATTTACTTACTGACATGACATGCAGTGTGGAATTGGTCCTTACAGCCCTTCGAACCACGCCACCCAGCATAACCCTAGAGTAATCACGGGACAAATGACAGTGATCAATTAACTGGTACATCTTTGGACCGTGGGAGGAGATTGGAGGACATGGAAGTCACAGGGAAGACCTACAAACTCCTTACAGACAATGGCAAGAATTGAACCTGGGTCACTGGTACTGTAAAAGCGTTGTGTTAGCCACTATGCTACTGTGCCCCCTTTCTAGGCATGTGTATGTGAAGACACACGGGAGGAAAACAAGGTTAAAATGCGTCTGTTTCAATGCAAGAAGTTTGACCGGTAAGTTATGTGAAATTAAGAATACTGATCCATACATGATCAGTACATACATGAAAATGATTTTGTTTCTGATAAAGACACTTTGTTGAAAAAAGCGCAGGAGCAGCAACAACATTGAACATTCAGGTGCCACTTGGGGAGATGTAAAAGAGAGGTGGCATTGCACTATTGATTCAGGAAACCATCAATGAGATACTGAGGAAGGATTCCTGTTGCTGCCTGTAAGGAGCTTGCATGTTCTTCTCATGACCGCGTGGGTTTCCTCCGGGTGCTCTGGTTTCCTCCTACAGTCCAAAGATATACCGGTTGGTAGGTTAATTGGTCACTGTAAATTGTCCTGTGATTAAATAAATAGGCATCTGTTAGACTCGAGACACCATGGATTTGTGCCTTGGAAAGTCTCCAGGGCGCAGGCCTGGGCAGGGTTGTATGGGAGACCGGCAGTTGTCCAAGCTGCAGGCCTTCCCCTCTCCACGCCACCGACGTTGTCCAAGGGAAGGGCAAGGGCTGATACAGCTTGGCACCAGTGTCGTTGCAAAGCAATGTGTGGCTAAGTGCCTTGTGATTGGGGGACTGCTGGACAGCATAGCTCAAATGGCCGGAAGGGTCTACTCCGCACTGTATCTCAATAAATAAATACCCAAGAATGGTCTTTAAATTAAGCCCTATGGGTAGAGTTGGGAACAAAAAAAAAAGAGGGTGATCACTTTTCTGAGGATATACAGTGGGCAGAGAAATTCTAGAAAAGGTTATCATTAAAAAGGACATATTAGAAGCTTTAGTGAAATTAAATAGGAATCCCCAGGACTTGATGAGACATCCAAGGAAGCTGGTACCACTAGTGGATATTGGGCTCTAGGCCTTATGTTGATAGATAAAGTATAGACAAATACTCTGTAATCAGCATGAACATGGTCGACCTTTTTCTTGTGCTATGATTCCGTATTCAATTTGCCAGTCAATTATTTCCCATGTGGATCCAGGACAGCTACAAGTCACTCAATGAAGGAGGAGACTGGTAGCTAAAAGTAGTTCATATTGATGATAAACTGATAATGTAGTTCTAAAGTGTATTTGATAGGCTCTTTTTGCTGATGAACCCAGTAATTATAACCATAATGGACAAAATTAATTTCCTTTTAATTCAAAACTTCGTAAGAAATAAATAATTTGCATTTGAAGTAATGCAATTTTTCAATTTCCATTTAATGTTTTACATTAACCTATTGAGATCTTCTGACCCCTTCAGAAAAAATCACCGCCTCCCTGCATCAAAACAGCATTATTCATTCAGGAACAATACTCCTCTGAAGCTGCGAGTGATGCCTGTTTCGTGGTATGCCCCATTAAGGGCTGTCTGCAAAGATTGCATTTGTGAAGCTAAATGCTGACAGCTGCATGAACTTAGAACACACCATTAGGGACTGACAATATCAATTTCAAGACAGCGTTACACAGGGAAACCCAGTAATGTTTTTCTGTGTACCTTGGAAATGGAGATCTTGACTTTCAGTCACTTCCGAAAGATTGCACAATCCTCAATTTTGGTTTAATGTCATTAAAGCGTAGCAGTATAATATTTAGATTAGTATCTCTGATGATATTCAGTCTACAATATTACTTCGCTGTTTCAGATTACCTTTCCATTTCACCAGGCTGCAGAACATCCAGTAAAAGCTTTTTAACATCACTTGGTGACATCTGGTACAGATAATCCGTGGATAGATCCTCACCTCGAATCTTAAGAGCATGTTTCATGGCGTGGATGATCCATCTGAAATAGATGAGAAAACTCAGACTTCTGACATCACTCACCACCATATAGATAAAAGAACATGACATTGAATTGAGCAACTGTATCTAAACATCAAAATGAAGCAGATTTTAAAATTCAAAGAACATTGACCTGTGCTACGATTATAGATCAACTCTATGTACTTTTACTGGCAGCTTTGTTAATACCCACTATGTTGGACTACTTTGATGTTATCAGAACTTGAAGTGGGAATAATAAAATGATGAGAAATTATGCCATTTGGAATTTATTAAGATCTTTCAATCTTTGACATTATCTTAAATCATCATATATCTTTCTGTCATCATTTGTAAACATTACTTAACAATACATTATTTGACACTACCTTAGCTACATATTGAAAACCTGAAATAGTCAACAGGATTATGATGATTATTTTTACTGTATTATGCCAAGGTCATCAATACCCTCAATCCTTTAATACTCTAGGACTTGGCTGGGGATTGGAATAAGATGGCAAAGTATTGATGAATGGTTGCTTGAGGGCAGCAAATATGACAATTCAAAACTTACCAATTCAAAATTCTTGGCTGATGTTAGAATTTTAGATACAAGGAGAAACTGTGAAGAATTGCAGAGGAGCAAGGGAATATTTAACGCACTTTGCTTTCATTTCTTTCCACATCATACTACTGTGATGGAGAACATTTTGGACAAATCAGTGATACAAATCAGGCCAGTGCTGAGGTTTTTTGCCAATCTATTAAAGATGTGCATCAACCACTTTATCTACTTAAAGTGAGTATTACACCTCACAGTCCTACTATAAAGGCTGTGGGTGGTTGTGCACCAGTTGATATATTGCATATGGGCATTTGATGATCAATAGAACTGGCTCTCCTCATTGAAGGACATATCATCTGATCATTTTGTACCTTCAACCCTTCTATGCTCGGAGAGGACCAATACCTCTGCACCTATGGTAAATAAATTTATAAGGCCTGTCAGTCCATGCTACATTGTATGGTAATGCTCTTCGTCAAAGTTTTAAAATATAGCATCAATGTGCAGCTGAGCAGTTTACATCAGTCAGTCTCCTTGAATTTATTCATTCAAAGGATGAGTGCTTCATATGCTCAGATAGCATTTGAGAAGGTGGTGGTGTGCTCAATTCTTAAACTGCTGCACTTGTTGACCCGTAATACTTTTAGGGAGAGAATTCCAGAATTTTTACCAGTGACAGTGGATGAACAGCAATATATGTCCAAGTCAGATGGCGTGTGGCTTTCAGGCATGGTGAGTAGGACTACTCCAGATCAGTTTCTGCTCAATGGTAACACCCTGGATATTGATAGTGGGGAATTCAGTGATGACAGCGCCATTCTTATTGCCTAGTGGCTGCGTGGCACGGGTATTACTTGCTACCCGTCAATCCAGTTCTGTATACTGACCACCCGATTTAATGGTGATGGTTGACTGGGGGTACAGATTACAGACTGCCGGTGAGAACAGTTTTGCTGCAGCTGATGGCCCACAGCACCTCATGGATGTCCATCTGTTTGCAGTATGGCCCATTTAGCATGGCAGTTGTGCCCCACAACACAATGAAGTGCGTAACACTATGAAGACGATATTTTGTCTCCATGACTGGGTGGTGGTCACTCCTACAGATACTGTGGATGCATTCATGATAGGTAGATTGGCGAGGATGAGATCAAGAAGGTTTTTCCTCTTGTTGGGTCTCTCACCACTGCAATATAACAGCAATGTCAGTCAGCCCTCAGCCAGCTTGATCAGTAGTTGTGCTCTTGGTGATGGACACCCTGAGTACATTCATCTCCTCTCTGTTCTGAGTGTTTCCACTTTACTCCAGGGGATGCACTGAGGTGGGAGGAAATAGGATAGATGGTAGTCAGCAGGTTTTCTTGCTTGAGTTTAACCTGATGCTATGAGATTTTGTGGGATCTAAAAGTCAATGGCGAGGATTCTGAGAACTTTTCCTCTCTACTATATACCACCACACTTCTACCTCTGTTGAGCCGGCTCTGATGGTGGGACAGGGCATAACCAGGGATGGTGATGGTGGTATCTGGGACACTGACTGTAAGGAATAATTCTGCGAGTGTGACAATATCAGGCTGTTGCTTGACATGTTTGGTAGATGGATCTCCCAATTTTGGCCATATATTGGTAAGGAGAACTGCACAAGTTGACAAGATAGTTTTGCCATTGTTTCTAGTGCCAGGGTAAATTCCAGGAGATCCATTCGGTTCCATTTTTTTGAGGCTATTTAGTAGTTTGTTACAACTGAATAACTTTCTAGGCCATTTCACAGGGCAGTTGAGGGTGAATCACATAGCTGTAGGTTTGGAGTTATGTGTATGCTATACCAGGGAAAAATGGCAGATTGCATTCTCTACAGGACTTTAGTGAACCAGATGGATCTTCACAATAACCGGCAATCATTTTCATGGTCAATTTCAGAAATCAAATTTGAATTCATCACCATCTGCGTGGTGAAATTCAAACCCATCTGCATTGCCCTGGGTACCTAGATTATTAATCCAGTGATAATACCATGGCACTGTTGTCTTCCCATGAACTCAAATGCAGATTTTCCATAGTCCTTCCTGAAAT
Organism: Hypanus sabinus; assembly: GCF_030144855.1. Taxonomy (NCBI): domain Eukaryota; kingdom Metazoa; phylum Chordata; class Chondrichthyes; order Myliobatiformes; family Dasyatidae; genus Hypanus; species Hypanus sabinus. The sequence continues at coordinate 41,741,338 of NC_082722.1, forward strand.
GTTTTCTAGTCTTGGTCTTACGAAATGAAAGTGTAATCATCTACCCTTATGGTTCCACCATGAGCTACCTTGCTGATGCAAGTCCTACTTAGAAGGACTCAGCAACTTTGAAAAAACACCAAGTATAACTTCCATTGGGTCACTGGGATTTTAAATACATGAATTAAGATTTGGCAAGGTAACAATACAGAGTTTGAAAACAGTAGAGATTAACTACAATAGTCTCAGAAAGTTGAAGCTGGTCTCCAGCAATACAAGACAGCTTGTTTGAATCCAGTTAAATTTGCACAAAATGAATGAATCCTGAATGATACACTGTTGCTTCCCCTGTACTTTAGTTCCCAAGTGACTGTGGTGTTATCAGCCCATATTTTCAACAATTACACTGCAAAATATTGAGATCAAGTGACAAACTTGGCAAGTTTAACAGTATTCAATCCAAAGCAAACTATGGCCAACTATTATTCATGAATCTTTGACGCCTACGCTTTAAAATAAAATCAGTTTCAATCTCAAAAGTGATTTGCTTCAAAGATAAATAATACACAATCACATACCCAATTCTCAATTTCAGCATGCCATGGAAGAGTTCTGGAGAAGTAGAGATAAGCCAACCAATATGAATGACAAGCTCTTGTTGAAGCACTGCATCCCTCACATCATGTTTGGCGCATTTATTAAAGACAATGTTCTTTATTTCTGCTGGCGATAATGGGTTTGAAATAACTTCTTCCTCTTGACCAAATACCCCAATCGTCACCTGTTATGAACAAAATCAGTGAAGTGGACGGAGTAGCGTGGAAGTATAATACAGTGAACTGAATTTTAAAATATAATATCTTATAATATTTTAAAATCTAGTACAATAGCATTTGTAGATCTTTTTCAAATGATACAAGCTCACACCAACAAGAAAAATAAGCATTTCTTCTGTAATATTTATATAGAAAATTCATCTGTAACACACAGAAAATGAACTAAATTTTACACACTTAAAGGCTACAAACACTAAAACTACTAGGGCAAGTTTAAATATACCAAATAATTTTTCATTTTTGTTTTCAGAATCATTTTATGATTTTAAGAAATTGTGCACATCTCTATGTGTGCGAGTGACTATTTCAACAATGACAGCACCTAAATGGTGGCAGCTAAAAGCTTTTAGCACATTGCAGCATACCATGCACATTATCCATTCACTCAAGATGCACGTTGAATGTGATGAAAACACTTCACAGACTCTCTACTGGTTTCCTCTAGGCTTTCATTTTGTTTAAAATATATACTTCGATGTGCATTGCCAAAATATCCCACAGCAGAAACTTGTGAATATTTGTGGAAACTAAAAATCATTTCCGTACCTAATATAGTGAAGGCTGGTTGTTTAAAAATTCAATAATCAGATTACAACTCCTTTTAAAAATGTTCTAAACCTAATGAAAACATTTGTTATTTTGCAGTCCAGTTGCACTGCAAAAAGTCTTCTTAATTAGTGAGTTTTAACAAGCTAGAAACTTACATAAAAAATTCTTTGCTTCAGAAGTCTTATTCTTCAATTTTGCATAACTGTCTCCATAAATCATGGGTAATTCAAGCAAAATCATGCAATTTTTTAATATGGGTGCTGGTACGTCAATGTGAATTAGAACACATGAGCTTTCATCAATGTGACCTGGGCCTGAATCCAGCTCTTGCAGTTAAAGAGAAATAACTACTTTTGCAATGGATATCTAATTACTCTGGAAGTACTAAGCACAATGAAGTTTAACCAAATTGCTCTTGTATCCAGTAGTTATGAGTGTACAGCAGAAAACTGTCCTTAATTTTCTCCTTGATTTGAAAAATTCAGTCAATAAGAGCCGAAAGGATGCACATTTCCTGGGAAGTCAAATGTGCTGTGGATCTGATGATAAACCACCAAAATACGTATAGCCTATGTGTATAGAAACAGCTACTGCCTATCAATGGGTGACAGGAACATTTCAGGCTGTGAATATTTCAGTGACCTTTTGGACAGAGGACATGATCAAACTTCAAAACAAAAATTATACATTATTATCATTTCTAATTTTTACCGGAGAGTATAAACTAAAAGAGGAGGCTGTTCCAAACTAAAGATTCTAGTTATTCTTCAAAAGGAAAGATGGCTTTGAACTGCAGAATACTTTGGCTTTCTGTCTAATGTTAAGGGAAAAGTGACTTCTGTGGTGACAATATCAACAAAATAGGGCATGAAATTGATTATGTGTGTGGAATACTTTACAAGGTCAAGAAAAACCATATTTGGTGGTTCAAATTTGAAAACACTGTGATTTTAGATTTTACATGACTTACCCAAGATACATAAACCATAATATGAAAGAAGCTCAGAAACAAATTGTAAATAATCAAATTACATTGCTGTAGAACAGTTGAGCAAGGTGTATACTTACTTGTTTACCCTGAACTAAAACCCTAGTAATTGATGGAGCAAGGCTGTCCACTTGTTTACCTAAAACACTTGCTGTGAAGCGTACATTAGACCTGGTAAACAAAAAAACATAATTCTACTAGATATTGGTTGCATAAAGTAACTTACAGGCAACTAACCCTAACGTTTTCAAATATATACTTCATGAGACAATTAAGACTCTCATACAGCATAAACTTTTAAAAAGCTGAACAAATGAACAAACCAATTAAATATTGTAAATGCTACTCCGCAAAGGGTAATCACAACCACATTTTCCAACACTGCATAACCAAATAGCTAAATACTTGTAATCTATTAACCATTGCTTCCCCCCATGCAGTCAGACCATAAGACCTTACAACATAGGAGCAGAATTCAGCTATTCAGCCCATTGAGCTGGCTCTGTTATTTCATCGTGGCTGACTTATTATCCCTGCCTTCACCCTGAAACTTTGGACACTCTGACTAATCAAGAATACATCAAGCTCCACTTTAAATATATCCAATGATTTGGTCTCCACAGCGACTGTGGCAATGAATTCCACAGGTTCACTACACTCTGTCTAAATGAATTTCTCCCAAACTCTGTTCTAAATGAATATCCTTCTACTCTGAGTCTGGGCCTTCTGGTCCTAGACTTTCCACTATAGGAAACATCTCCACATCTATAGTGGAAACATCTCCACTCTAGGCCTTTCAATATTCTATAGATTTCAATGAAATACTCCCCCCACCCCTCACCCCCCAAATTCTTCTAAATTGAGTACAGATCTAGAGCCATCAAACACTCCTCATATGGTAACCCTTTCATTCCCAGGTTCATTCTCATGAACTTCCTCTGGACGCTCTCCAATATTAGCACACCTTTTCTTAGGTAAGGAGCCCAAAACTGCTCTGACCAACGTCTTATAAAGCCTCAGCATTACATCCTTGTTTTGTATTCTTGTCCTTTCTGACCAATGTCTGTGGCTCTTATGATAATTTCTGTCACTTAAGTTTCCTAACTTTGGTCCTATGCATTTCAATTTTTACTATGCTTCACCAAATCCCCCGCCATCTCAAGTTTTGCTCAAGACAGCCTTTGCTTCTTCTTCGAAGGGAGGCCAATCCAATCTCTATCCATTACCACCACTCTCTATTCTGTCAAGGGGACTTCTTCCTGGATGCTTAACTGTTTCTTTTCCACAGGTGGGGTTCTGAACTGTGCTCAGCATTTTCTGTTTTTGTTTCAGATTTCTTGAATTAGCGTTTTTTTAAATGTTTCCTACCAACAGTCTCCTCTGCTTGGCTGACCACTGTCATTTTGAATAACATTATCTTACACTCATCTACCAAAAAAGGAATCACATAGGGGTGAGCTGTGCCTGCTTTTCAGTGGTATATATCTAGAAGCCTCTTTATTCTGTGCTTACCCAGACATCCCCTCCTTCATCTCCTCCGATAACTGTGTCAATGCAATTACATTCTCTTTATCAGATTTGAAGAAAGTGATCAACTTGTACCATCTCGCACCTTTGGATGGTTAATTTTTGATCATTTCCTTCTTCTTTTGATCACAGCAAGTGAACCACTGAAGTATTACTTTCCTTTCCATGTATGGTCAGGACAGCACTCCATGTATCTTCACCTTTCCCATCATCACACAGCTATGCACACGTATCAGGAGGAACCAACTTACACTCAATTTAGGATAATGTTCTGAAAGCTTGCAATTCTATTTCCTCTAGGATGAATAGGAACAATAATACAATCACTCCTTCCCTGATTTCTGAAAAGTTTACTAAAGTGCAAAAGCCTTATCTTTCAATCCACCTTCACATGAGTGAGTTGAGAAAAATGCATTAAACTGCCTATCCCACTTAACATTTCACTATCATTCATTTTCATAAACACGAGAAGGTCTGCAGGTGCTGGAAATCCAAAGCAACACACACAAAATGCTAGAAGATCCCAAGTGGCAGATGGAATACAGTGTTGGGAAGCGTATGGTCATGCACTATGGTAGAAGAGGTAAAAGGTAGACTATTTTGTAAGTGAGAAAATTCAAACATCTGAGGTGCCAAGGGATTTGGGAGTCCCTGTGTAGGATTCCCTTAAGGTTAACTTGCAGACAGGGAATAGAGGAAGTGGAGAGAGGGGGATTTTGTTTACTGAAAGGAGAAATTGGTTCCCCTATCACCTTCCAGCTAGCCTCCTCACCCCCCCCCCCCACTTTTTATTCTGGTGTTTTTCACCTTCCTTCTCAGTCTCAGCTTGAAATGTCGACTATCTATGCATTTCCACAGATGCTGCCCGACCTGCTTAGTTTCTCCAGCATTGTGCATGTGTTGTATTCATCTTCAGTGTGTTTTCTTGCTGGTAATGTTCATCTTTTGTCCCTTTTCTCAGTTAGTATTCCACCTTCTACTCTATGATGCTTTTCCCATTTTTTGTTTGCTTTCTTCCCCACCTCCCTTCTACCTGTCACTGGATCTATTTGTACACCAATTTTTCTCAATTATAATGATGGATTAACTTAAGAATGTTTCCTTCTTCATATGCTGTTTTGCCTTTACTTAGGTTTCTGGTATCTGTAGAATCATGCTTTTTTGAATAAATCATTTACTGCATACATAATATACAAAAACTATTTTTTTTAACGAATCGCTTTCAATTTATATCAAAATTGAACAAAAAGACTAGAGATTATTCTAAGGGATCTTCTGGTTTAATGAAGACATCCTTTCAGTAGGATATTTAACTTTAAACTTCTTATCAGGGTACAAAATATCTGAAAAGACACCAACAGCAGCAGTGAAACATACCAAAATACTGCCTTTGATTATTAGTGAAGGTCAGCAAAGACAAGTGTAAAACTGCAATAGAGTCAGAATAGCAATGGAATTACATGAATCCAGAATACAGAACAAGGGATCCATGGACACAGTGACCAATACAAACCTACGCCATGATGAACCTGAAGTGAAATATAAAACGTTCAAGGAATTCAGCAGGTCAGGCACTATCATTGGGGTTGGGGTGGGTGGGGTGGGAAATGAGGGAGGATGCAGACAATTTGACCCCCCCCCCCACCCCCCAGCGGTACAGATGCTTCTCAGCTTGCTGAGTTTCTCCAGCAGTTTATTTGCTCCAGAATACAAGATCAATATTGTTCATTTGTTGAGAATATTAACTGTATTCAAGTAACAGCTTATTAAAAGTGAAAGCAGTGTAAACTTGCAGTAAAGGACATCAACTGTACAACCTAAAGGCATTGACAAAGAACATGGAAGGTAAGAGCAGCGCTTTGGCTAAAATATGAAAAGCTGCAATGACATTATTACAATTATGCAGTTCTGGTTGTTACATTAAAAGGAGGTAATTATGCCGGACAGGGTGCAGAGGAGGATACTACTTGGATTAGAGCATTTTAATTGGAAGGAGATACCTGGTGGGCTGTGTTTGATTCTCCTGGAGTGGAGGGTGCAGAGGAGTGACATGAGGGGATTAGAAAGGATAGAGAGCTAGGGTACATTGCGAAAATTCTTTTCTCAAGCTGGAGATGTCAAATATAAGAAGGCATAGTTTTAAGGCGAGAGGTAGAAGGTTTCCAGGGAATCTAATAAGAACATTTTTGCACTCAGAGGGTAGTAGGGATCTGAAATGCACTCTCTGAAGAGATGGTGAAGGCATACATCACATGACATTTAAGAAACTTTTAGACAATTACTTGAATTGCCAAGACATAAAGACTGAATCAGGTAAATGGGATTACTCTAGGCAGGTACAAAAGAATGGTATGCACATATTGGGCCAAAGAGCCTACTTCTGGGGTGTAGAACTCGAAGACTGCAAGTTTCGGATTCAATGACTAATATTTTTACTTCTCATTATGGGTATCTGACACACTCTTTTGTTTTAAGATTCACTGAGCGAAAACTAAACTCTCTGTTATTTATGAAAAACGTACAGCAATTCTGACAACAGATGCTTAACTAAATGTGACCATCTAAAAGTTGCTGTTCAAGTAGTGCTACACTGACACCAGCCTCGTGAGAGTTGCACCTCACTGTAAATCTTGCTACTGATGTGTATTAAAATTCATGGTTTTTTAATAGTCTGATGTAATGTCCTACAAACTGTGCCAGGAGTGCGTTCAGATAAGTTCATTTAATGTTGACTTTATCTGTGCACTATTATATGGTTATAGCAGGAAACATGGAGAGCCTTTAGAAGAAAGAAGGAAAATTAAAGTGTTACATGCAAAGTCAACACAAATTAAGGTGAAACTTCAACTAGCATACACTAAAGCTAACAAGAAAGTGAAGAGACTTGTAAGGAAGGATAAGAGAGCGTACATGAAGATCTTGCAGTGGAGACTGAAGCAGCAGCCAGTCAAGGTAATCAGGAAACATAGATCAGATTTCAAAATTGGTATGTGGAAAGTTCCAGGCCAGATCCAGTGGTCTCATGAGAGATAACAATGGTCTGCTTTTGACAGCTGAGAAAGAGCAAGAAGCACAATGGTCAGGAAGCTACTCAACAGACCACCAGCAGCTGATACAAGAACCTGACATACAAGAAGTAGAAGAAGACCATGACATCAACACAGATCCACACAAGAAAGAAGAGATTGTTGCTGCAATTAAATAATTAAAGAACAGCAAAGATCCAAGACATGACCATTTTGAACGCTGAGCTGTTTAAAGCTGAACCAAAAGTCGTAGCAGCCATTTTGCAACCACTATTTACTATAATCTTGAAAGGGGGACGAGTAAGCCAAGAATTGGACCAAGGGAGTTATTGCTAGGATCTCCAAGGAAGGAGTGTCAAGTGATTGTAACAACTGGTGTGGCATTGCTCTTTTGTTAGTGGCCAGCAAGATTCTCGCCAAAGTCACTGCCTGACGGATTACAGATGCTGTCGATATGTGCTTGAGGAAGGAGCAAGCTGGCTTCAGGAAGAACAGAGGCTGTGTTGACCAGATCTTCACGCTGTACAACATCAAACAACAGTGCACAGCGTGGCAGGGACAACTGTATGTGAATTTCGTGGACTTTGAAAAGGCTTTTGATAGCATCCACAGGGGAGCCTCTGGCAAATTCTCAGATCATAGAGGATCCCTTCCAAACTTGTCCAGTTTATCCAGAGTTTCTATGCTAATTTCACCCGCACAGTTGGGGACTGTAATTTGACCTTTGAAGTCAAGACAGGAGACAGGCAAGGCTGTGTGATGTCAGCAAAGCTGATGATTGACCAGTTTATGAGGCAAACAACAAAAGATAAGTAGAGAGGCATGAAGTGAACTCTATTCTCTACATTAGAAGACCTTGACTTTGTGGATAATCTTGCATTACTATCACATTCACACTAGCATATGCAAGAGAAAACTCAGCGTCTGAGTACCTCTGCTGGACAGATTAGATTCAGAGTCAGCCAGAGAAATACTGAGACCATGACTCTCAATGTAGTGTCTCCTTTTCCCGTCAAGGCATATGGCATTGACTTACACAGCACTGGTAGATTTGCCTACACGGGCAGCATCATTTGGCAAGATGGTGGGACTAAGAATGGCATCCAGTGCAGACTCAGCAAAGCTAGCAACGTCTTCAGATCAATGAGCAACATATGGGGATCAACCAAGTACAGTGTCCACAACAAGGTGAAGCTGTACCAGAGTTGTGTCTTGTCTTCACTGAGTATGCCACACACTCAAGACCATCAGAGGACGGAAGTGAGTGTAATTGCTACAACTAAGGAGAAGAGACTTGGGAATCTGAAAGAGCTGAAGGTAGATAAATCACTGGACCAGATGAACTACACCCCAGGGTTTTGAAAGAGGTGGCTGAAGAGATTGTGGAGGCATTAGTAATGATCTTTCAAGAACCTAGAATGATTCTAGGGAACTGCAAAATTGTCAATGTCACTCCACACTTTAAGAAGGGAGAAAGGCAAAAAACAGGAAATTACAGGCCAGTTAGCCTGACTTTAGCGGTTGGGAAGATGCTGGTGTCTATTATAAAGGATGAGGTTCCAGGGTACTTGGAGGCAATAGGCCAAAGTTAACATGGTTTCCTTAAGGGGAAATGTTGCTTGACAAATCTGTTGGAATTTTTTGAGGTATTAAGAGGCAGGATAGACAAAAGAGAGTCGGTGGGTGTTGTTTACATGGACCTTCAGAAGACCTTTGAGAAGGTGCTGCACATAAGGCTGCTTAACAAGATAAAAGCCAATGTAATACAGGAAAGATATGAGCAGAGATAGAAGATTGGCTGACTGGCAGGAATGGGAATAAAGAGTGCCTTTTCTGGTTGGCTGTCGGAAACCAGTGGCACTCTGTAGGGGTTGGTTTTGGGACTACTTCTTTTCATGTTATATGTTGATAATCTGGATGATGGGATTGATGGCTTTGTGGCAAAGTTTGTGGACGATAGGTGGAGGGACAGGTAGTGTTGCAGAAGCAGGGAATTTGAAGAGGGTCTTGGACAGATTGGGGAATGGGCAAAGAAGTGGTGAATGGAATATAGTGTAAGTAAATATTTGGTCATGCACTTTGGTAGAAGAAGTAAAAGTGCAAACTATTTTCTAATTGGGGAGAAAATTTAGAAATCAGAGGTGCATAGGTACTTGGGAGTTCTCATGCAGAATTCCCTAAAGGTTAATTTGCTATTTGAGTCAGTGGTAAGGAAATTTAATGCAATGTTAGCATTCATTTCGAGAGGACCAGATTATAAAAGTAAAAATATAATGCAGATATAAGGCATTCATAAGACAGCATTTGCAGTATTGTGGGCAGTTTTGGGCCCTGTCTATGTACGGATGTGCTGGCATAGGAGAGCAACCCCGGGGATGAAAGGATTAACGTACGAGGATTGTTTGATGACTCTGGGCCTGTACTTGCTGCAGTTTAGAAGAATGAGGAGGGATCTCACTGAAGGCTATCGAATATTGAAAGGCTGAGTTAGAAATGATGTGGACAGTATGCTTCCTACAGTGGGGTGTCCAGGACCAGAGGGCACAGCCTCAGAATGGAAAGAAATCCCCCTAGAACAGAGATGAGGAGGAATTTCTTTGGCCAAAGGGTGGTGAATCTGTGGAATTCATTGCCACAGATGGCTGTGGAGTCCGAGTCATTGGGTATACTTAAAATGGAAGTTGATACATTCTTGATTAATAACAATACCAAAGATTATGGAGAGAAACAGGAGAGTGGGGCTTAGGGGGAATAATAAATCAGCCATGATGGAATAATGAGCAGACTCAATGGGTCAAGTGGCCTAATTCTGCTAATCTGTCTTAAGGTCAATGGTCTAATTTACTTTAGCATTGACAGTATCTTACACCACCATTTGCAATGTTCTTTAAATTCAATTTTCAGATTTTCAATGAGTACTTCTTCTCAGGAACAACCAGAGAAGCAGAATCAGAATTGGATTTATTATTACTGACATATGATGTGAAATTTGTTGTTTTCTGACAGCAGCACATTGAAAAGCCATAAAAATTACTATAAATTACTATAAAGCTCATGCACCCTTCAGAAATCTGATGGTAGAAGGGACAAAGCTGATCTTAAATCTTTGAATGTGAGCCTTCAGGTTCCTGTACCTTGTTCCCGATGATAGTAACAACATGAGGACCTATCTTAGTGACTGCTGTCACCTTAAGACACCATTTCTATGTACTCGATAGTGGGGGGGGGGGGGGGGGCGGGTTGTGCCTATGATGGAGCCGTCTGATTCTATAGGTCTTTGTGATCCTATGTATCAGAGCCCAATGAAACCAGATAGAATGCTCTCCATTTGAAAGAATCTTTGATTACCAAATCTCAAATTCCTAACAGAGCCATCAATTGTGCCATTTTCCTGATTGCATCAATGTGTAGAGCCCAGGATAGATCCTCTGAGGTATTGAAACCCAGGAACTTGAAGCTGCTCATCCTTCCACCACTGACTTGTCAACTGAGGACTGTTGTGTCTTCTCCAGACTTCCCTTCCTAAGGTCTGCAATCAGCCCTTGGTCTTGTTGACGCTCAGTGTAAGATTGTTGTTGCAAAAGCACTCAATCAGCCGATCTATCTTGCTCTTGTAATTCTCCTCATCATTATTTGAGATTATATCAACATCAATGGGGTCCTCAGTAAACTAATAGATGGTGTTTGAGCTGTGCTCAACCACTCAGTCATGAGTATAGAGTAGAACAGTGTGCTACCACACCTCCACAGGTTATACCTGTGTTGCGTGTTGGCGAGGAGATATTATGACTGATTTGCACTGACTGTGGTCTCTAATTGAGGATCCAATTGCAGAGGTAAGAGGGAGGTACAAAGGCCCAGGTCTTGAAGCTTGTTTACTGGCACTGAACGAACGATGGTATTGAATGCCAAGCTGTAATCAATAAACTGTAGCCTGTCCAAAATGGTTACACACTTTACAGTACAGACCACCACTGCCTGTAAGGAGTTTGTACGTTCTCTCCATCACAGGATGCTCCGATTTCCTCCCAGTGTCCAAAGACATAGTGGTTGATAGGTTAATTGGTCACTGCGAATTGCCCTGTGATCAGGCTAGGATAAAATTGGGGGACTGCTGGGCGGTGTGGCTTGAAGGGCCTATTAAGCGCTAATTTCAATAAATAAAAGAAATAAATATAATGTTGACTATTCATTTTCCTTCATAGATACTGCTTGACCTGCTGAGTTCCTCTAGCATTTTGTGTGCATTGATCCAGATTTCCATCAGTTGCTGTCTCTCTTGTGTCAGCCTGACATATATTTTGCTGCTGACTAGTGCTCCAAAGCAGAGTGGAGAACCAGTGAGATAGTATCTGCTATAGATCTGTTGTGCTGGTAGGCAAATTGTAGCAGGTTCAGTCAGGGAATTATTTCTAGCCATAACCAACTTCTTGAAGCAGTTAATCTGATTCAGATCTTAAAGTACTGCAATTGACAGTATTCTACATGAGCCCTAAGCTACCTGTTGTCAGAGATGCTAGGTTTTCAGAACAAAACAATTTTCGCCCCAAGATCTTTAACTATTAACTTATAAGTTAGAAGCACAGGTAGGATATTCGGGATCTCAAATCTGCTTCACCTTGTCTGACCCAAATGAAGCCTGAATTCAACATTTCATATATATATATACATATTTGGAAATACCTCTGTATTTATCAACTATCAACCTCTACCTTAAAAACTTTTAAAGACACTGCTTCACAGTCCTTTGAGGATGAGGATTTGAAGATTACAACTCTAGAATAAATTATTTCATCTCATCTATCCAAAAATAGGTAACCTCTAATCTTTGAACAGTGACCCCTAAGACTTTCCCATAAGAAGATGATCTGATCAAAGCCCTTAAGATATCTCATATCAAGCCACTTATCCCGCTTTGAACCTCTGCAGATAAAAACCTAGCCTATCCTCATAAGACAGCAATTTAATTCCAGGTTTTAATTGAATAAACCTTCACCAAACTGCTTACAAGTGCACATGGAAAATAATACCCACCGTACTCCAGATGTGGTCCCACCAGTGCCCTATGAAACTGATGGATATCCTTGTTAATTTTGCATTGAACTCTCCCTGCAATAACTGATAAAATGTATTAACTTTCCAATACATTTGGATTACCTTTAACCTTAGCCAGCCAATTTCTCTCTCCATGTTTATGTTAGTCATTACAAAAGGAATTTTTAGTTTCTGCAATCCTTAATGAGGCCTCTTACAGGCATTCTAGAAATCTAAATGTAGTGATAGACCTTCACCCAGAACACATAGCAGTTCTTCACAGAATGCTAACAAATTGGTCAAATAAGATTTCCCTTTGACCTTGACTCATTACTTTTTTTTAAATTAAGTGTCCCACTATGTTATATTTATTAAGTGCCTCTAACATATGAGAGATGTCATGCGCTGGATGTTTCTGGTGAGGACACAATATTAAGAGATTTGCATTCAATGGGTATGAAGGCAGTCAACAATTAAGACACAAATTTGATTCAAAATTATGTTAGATTTACAAAATTTTCATGCAAGTTTTCACCGAAAATTAGTTACATTATTGTAAACAAACTACCTCCTATAAGCCAGCATAACTGAACTGTTTTGCAGGCAATTTGAAAATAAAATCAGTTTATATCAAAAATGTTGCTGGATGCATGAAGTCATTAAACTGTTGAAATTTTATTCATAGATTTGAAAATTGTTTCATCAGAGAAATAAATAACATTTTAATTTAAAAATCTAATTTTGAGTTACCCGATTTCAAATAACAATGAAAAAACACAGAATTATTTACCAATTAACATTAAAATCACTACTTTCAGTAGACTTTTAAAAAATAATTTTTTATTCAATTTTCAATTTTAATTAGACTTGAAAAGACGGTCATTAATGGTCTTGCAGGAGAAGAAAAATCCTCTCAGGTTACCAACAGATGGCAATTAGCAGAACCTCAATATCAATTTGATCTGTTTTTATGGCCAGAAACCACTTCTATCACAAAAAAAACCATATTGGATTCTTGATTTGCAGGCAATTTGATATGAGCATAACATTTGCTTGCTCTTTTACTGTTTGGATAATTTTGAGAAATGATATTGGATTACTAAAGTATCCTAATGAAACTCTGCTCCAATATGTCAAGATGCATGAGAAGCTTGGTAGCATATATATTTTCCACAAATTACAACTTTTACTACACTGCCCAGGAGCCCAGCTGCAGAATTGGGAACAGTATGCTTGCTTCATGTGCAAACTCAACATACTAGGTACTGTTTTTTTTCATCTAACCACCACATGAATAAACCCAACTTACTACAAGCTTTACTTCACCAACTTGAACGAGAAATATCAGCAAAACTGGTGCAGCTGTATTGGGAACGACAAGCAAAAAAAAGATTTTTGTATTTGACAACTGTTGCGCTTTAAGGGTTAAAAGGAAATCAAGCATTACCAGTTTTTAGCTTGGCAAATCAGTTCCATAAATCCCCTCTAGAAGTTAAAATTAGCTCATGACCCACATTTCACAGCACAGAATATGTTACAATAGATAAACTGCTTAACAACTACTGCCAACAAGCTCAGCTCCTCCTTTTCATTATCACACAGTATTACTGTGGAATGTGGACCTCAGTGTATATGCATTATAAATGTTCCCACATTTATTTTCAAACATCTAGCAACATCCACACTTCCTTGATCATTCATGTCTCCACCCTCTTATTCATTCTAATTATGCAGAACTTATATTATGAAGCTTCAGTTACGATTGCCCTATTAAAGTAGGATAGCAAATAGTAGCACCTATGATACTTGAAACAGTAAAGCATGATCCATACATGTACCCTGTATGGAGTGGGTTTCACGATGCATATTTGATACTCTGGTACAAGAAGCTATAGCATGAAGTTTAAAGAATGAAAATCACACATTAAAAAAATCAAGAAAAGTAAAAGAGTTAAAAATGGTGAAGTACTCTGTGTATAACTATGTGAAAAGAAATCTAAAATCACTGAATAGCAGAAGAGGCCATTTGGCCCTGAGTTCATGCTGGCTACTGATAAGCAACTTCCTTAGCTCCATTCTTTGCTTATTCCCTACGGGACTGTAAGTTATTCTTTCTCAAGTGTCTGATGACTTGCCTTTGGAAGGTACTTACTGAATGTTATGAACTCCTATGAACATTGAACTTATTTATTTATTGAGATACAATGTGGAATAGGCCCTTTCAGTCCTTCGGGCCACGTTGCCCAGTGTTGCACCAATTTAATCCTTGCCTAATCACGGGACAGTTTACAATGACCAATTAACCTACCAGTTGGCATTCTTTGGAAAGTGGGAGAATAAAACCCATGGTCATGGGGAAAAAGTGCCAACTCCTTACAGGCAGCTTCTGGATCATAAAAATTTCTTTTTGCCTTCTGTTTCTTACAATATTTGCTAGTGGAAACAGCTGCCCTCTATTTACCATATCTAAACCAAACACGATCTGTCAAATTACCCCTCCTTGTTCCAAAGAGCACAATCTGAGTTTCTCTAGACCAAATGTGCAGCTGAAAACATCCCAGTAGATCTTTCTGCACTCTTTTCAGGATCACTGCATTGTTCCTAATTGTGGCCTTAACAGTGTTCTATATCACTTCACCATAATGTCTTTTCTTCTGCACTCCATGATACATATACAGTACTTGATTATCATTTGCTAAACATGCCTTTCCACTCATTATAGTTTACAGTATGCACGTATAAACTTAGATCAATCTGTTCCTTCTCACCCTTAGGACTGTACATTTAAACTACATTACTCCTCTCTGTTCTTGTCGTCAGAGTGTATCAATTCACGCTTGTTGCATTAAATTCCACTTGTCATTTGTCTGCCATTCAGCTAACCTACCCAAGTTTTCTGCCAGTCTATTACTACTTTCCTTACTATTTGTCAAATGTTTAGCTTTGTATCAGTTCTAAATTTGGACATTTTACTTGTATACTTATATTTAAGTCAGATAGCTCAACAAAATGTATAAAAAGGCAAATAGGATGCTTTCCTTCATTAGCCAAGTCACAGAATGTAAGAGCAGGAAGGTCACGCTAGAAATGTATTTAACATAGATCAAGTCAACAGATAAAGTACAGCCTGGAGTTCTAGTCACAGGAAAGATGCAATTGCACAGGAATATATACAAGATTTATGAAGATCATTCCAGGCCTGGGAAATTTTAATACTGAGGAATGATTGATCAGGTTATGACTGCTTACTTTGAAAAGAGGAGATTTACAAAAACTTTAACTGAGGCATATAAAATTATGACGGCCTAGATGGCAATATGGAAATGAAAAACAGACTAGGTGTCTGGTTTTGGAACACCTCATTTAATCTACAAAGGTGATCCTGAGCTTCTGACCTCCATCATTTCAATTGTCCATCATACACGGATTCTTCCCTCTCTTTCCTTGCCTTTCAACTTTGTTTCAAGGCAAGAATCAGTCTACTGACCCAACACACGCTCAGTAACTTCAGACACCTGCAGAAGACCAGAATTTGTCCTCTTAACATATTGTTTTGTTTTCTACCAACTTATCCTTTGTTGTTTAATCTCTCCGATCTTCAACCTTGTCTAATTTCTCTCCACACAACCCCCAATTTTTCCTTGCCAATTAAAATATATTGTATCTATCCTGGTCTGAGAAAAAAGACACTGACATGAAGTGTTATTTGCATTTTCACCTCCAGAGATACTGCCTAACCACTTATTATTTACATACTTCTTAGTTTTAAATTCAATTTTTCAGCATCACAATACTTTAGCACAAATATATTTCTACTTGACATCATCATGGAGATAAAACTGAATCTCAACATCAGCTACTGTTTTTCTGACATAATACTCACAGAAAATTAAATTCCAAAGTTTTAAAATAATCTGCTGGATGAAATAACTTAAAAAGAGCTTTGATCAAAAATGCTGACCTATACAGTACATCATGAGACAATGTGACAATGCAAGAGATGTCATGATATGAAGGCAATGAAGCATTGACAAAAGATGATGCACACTCACAGCTCACATTTTTGCAAGGCATTTATACAAGAGAACCACAACTGGATGTATACTCATTAAAACTAATAAATATTATTAAATGGGAAGATTTTTTTCCCAACAAAAGCAAGCTATCCATACAGTCAAAATAAATCCATGCATGCTCAAAATCTAGCACAAAACTAGTGAGAAGCTGTTAACAATTAGAGTATACATGTCCTGTAGTGGTTGTTAGAAAAGCACTAAAGCCAAATTATGCAGTGCAAGACATCCATTAAACAAATTTGGGTGATATTGTTATAGTCTGACAAAGGCACCAAATCTTACATATGCTGTCCTAATTACCTGCTTCCCATGTACCAGCAGTGAGGTAATATTTGGGGCTATAGAGGCAGCAACCAGCTCTAAAAATGCAGCACTGTAACGTACAGCCAACCTAAATATATTGCATAATCATTATATAAGGACATGGGTATTGCAGAAAATATTATCAGATCTGTAAACATGTTACTAAGTAAAGATTAGATTTATAAATTTCTGACTAGTTCAGTTTAACAGCTCTATCATTTTGTCATATACAGAAATAAAGTTGTATTTGCAGAGGACAACACATCACGAAGTACTGCTAACACATTTGAGATTACAATTAAAGATTAAAACGTCTATTTGCGTTAGTGTAGAGGGACCCCTCAATCTCATCAAAGTTGATCCAGCAGCGGTTAATATCCCGAACAATACATTGAATTTTAATTAACACAGAAAGATCTTTGAGTTCTTTGTTAATAAAATCATGACTTTAGTGTAAACTGTTAAAGCAGGTAGCCAGTTCATTAATCATTATTTAAATACAAGAAGTATTCAGTATAACAACTTAAATACAATATAAATAGCAAAAGTTAGCTGAAATGTAAACATTTTAACAAGCAACAGTAATTCACTTTAAGGAAAGCAGTAGGAAATAAATAATTGAGAAATAGTAATGACATAAATTAAAACCATTCCAATAATGAGTAAAAGGATATGCCACAGGAAGGAGATGATGAACACTGAAATTAGAACTTGTGATAATTATCGGAGAGTTAATGGAGATGAAAACTAGCAAATATCAAAACAATGTTAAAAGAAAATAATAAATTACTTTCTGTTTTATATATCCTCACAATTTTAAGGTGATTAATACTGAAAAATATAAGATTATAAGTGAAAGAAGAAAGGTAACAGGGATAAATCACATGTCAGTGATAGGGAAGATACTGGAGAGGATTCTCAGGAATAGAATATTGGGCGTTTGGAAAAGCATAGCCCAATTAGGGTCAGTCGGCAAAGTTTTGTGAGGGGCAGGTCAAACCTTTTCAAGAAGGTGATGAAGGTGATAGATGAGAGTGTTGTCTACATGGATTTTGGTAAAATATTCAACATAGTCCTTCATGGTATACTCATCCAGAAGATTAAGATGAATGGGATCTACAGTGAGACAGCCACTTCAATTTGATGGGTTTTATTCTGTGATTAGTAGTGATCCGCAGTGATCCATAATGGGATCTCTGCTGTTTGGGATAGATGCAACTAACTTGGGTGAAAATGTGGATTGATGGATTTATAAGTTGCAGATGACACAGAGATTGGTGGTGTTGTGGACTGTTTGGAAGGGTGCCAAAGGATGCAGAGGGATATAAATCAGTTTCAGACATGGGTGGAAAAATAGCAGATGGAGTTTAATCTGGGCAACTATGAGTTTTTCACTTTGTGAAATCAAAAGTAAAGAGAAATTACAGCATCAATACTTAACAGTTTTTAAGTACAGAAGGGTTTTGGGATCCAAATCCTGAAAAAGGCCATACAATTTGATAGGGCGATAAGTTCGAGAGACAGGAAGTATGACAGAGGCATTTAGGAGGCCCTTAGATTAGTGTGTGAACATGCAGAAAATAGCAGGATATGGAGCATGATGGCATTAGTTCAATTAGTTTGGGGGCAATGGCCTTATTCCTGTGTCTCCCTATAGATGCTGCCTGGTCTGCTGTGTTCCACTAGCATTTTGTGTGTGTTGTTGTTTGAATTTCCATCATCTGCAGATTTCCTCGTGTTTGCTCTATTACCACATGCCTTTTTAGTACTCCTTGTCAAATGACTCCAGTACATCAATTCTATGGACTCAGTTAACTTTATTTATACAAGATAAATTGTGGCTTGGGTCCAAAAGTAATTAGAAGCTAACTTTTAAAAACCACCTACCTCGGATGGTGAGTGCTTAGAATTTTCCAAAGCTATCTGTAAATGGAAATTGCAGCAAAGGACTGGAAGTTTAAGATTGTAGGATTGTTATACTTCTGTTAAAGATATTGGAAAGGCACAGATGGAAATTATAATTTGACCTCATTTCTGGGAAGGGAGGCAGCTCTTGGTATCATACAATCCCAAAATGAAATGCACAGACTGAAGCCATACAGTCCATTAAGCCACTGCCTGCTCTTTGAAACAGTTACCTACATATTCCCAATCTCATACTCCTTGCATACGACTAACCAAACCTTACTCCTTTCATCCATTTATCTAATATTTCTTAGAAGTTACTAAGTCACACTTTGATGTTGAAAATTACAGCACGATAAATGGTTTGCTTTTATTTATGTGTGGATTTTGCATAAATAGAGCAGACAAACAGTTAAACGGAGTGATTTAAAGTTGTTATGTACAACTCTACTATTTCATGATCATCTTGTAGTCTGTTTCGTCACTGGAATGCATTCTTTAACACGAAGTCGTATTGGTAGAGTAAATTCAAACTGCATTGGTTCTTAAAGTTCAGATTTGTCCAATACAATCAAGATAACATTTCAATGTGACAATTCTACAAAGTATCTCTGCACTGAAAGCACACTACCTCAAGCAGGGAAGCATTACCTGTGGCTTTTTTTGTTGTAAGTTTGAAGAAGTACTACATTTAATATTAATCCATTGTTATTTTTCCATTATGTCTTTTTTACATAATGGAAAATGTAATTTCAATCCAATATCTCTCTTTCTCTATTTCTCTTTTACTACTGGATTTGACATTGAGAGCATCTATTCAAATGTGGAGTTATTTGTCAATGTTTGTGCTAATAACTGCAATTCAAGCCCTGTTCACTCAGTTCCTCGATGACTACTTTACCTTACTATGCAATTTCAAAGCCTTTGTCACCACATACTATGATTATGCAGTCAGTGGAAAGTCAATGACAGATGCCATTTTTTTAAATTCTGCTGAAGCAAATCCAGGCTTCTGAGTGGAACAACATCCCTATATATCATAACAATGTACTGCATTAAAAGAAGGTCAACTCACCTATAGTGCTTTCACTTGTTATCTTAAATTTGTGACCTCTTTCTGGCCATTTTGTCACTGCCAGCAATCATAGGTTTCTGATTCTATCAGAATTCTTCAATCGAATTGAGTATGACAATAAAAATCCCATTAACAATTGGCAGGCTAAGGAGAAGAGAGTCAATTTCTCGTCTTGTAAGGTAACTGAAGTTTATGATAGAATCCCCCTTTCTATTCTCTCTCAAGTCTCAACATTCTTCTAAAGGTTCAGTGCCTTGAAATAAGCACCAAATTTCATATGGAAAATAAGTGGTTCTTGCATTAAGTCCTGGATAGGTTTCCCATGCAACCCAATTCAATAAAAAATAAATGTGAAGGGAACAAAGGCATTTAGCAGCATAGGTTCACAAAAGTTGGCTAGGTCAAATGTGATTTAATAGAAGTTAAATTCATAGATTTTACACAGGTATAAAGAAGCAAATATGCATAAGATTTATTAGACTACACTTAAGATATTCCGTAGGCCACCATAGGGTGGGCCTAGCAATTTATAAGATTGTGAGAATGAACAAAGGCTTTATTTCTGTAAAATCAGTAACTGGAGTGATGGTGGGGTGGAGAGTTGATGAACAGGTGCAGAATTATTACTAGTAAAATAAAGGGGAAGTGGTAGAAAAAAATCTATTTGCACACTATTGTTTTGCCAAAGATGGAACTGTGGTGGAAATAAAACATAATTGATAAGTTAGATGGATAAGAATTTGACAAGACAAACTGCAAAAGAACATTCGGAAAATAAATGGGAGTTGTATAGTGCAGTTGTCAAATCTAAACAATTTTTGGCAGCATGGCTTAATGCATACAGATCTGTGGTGGAGCACATGATTCCAGTAATACTGCAAGATTTTTATTTTAATCATCTCATATGGTAAACATAGACATTTAACATTATGCATAAACACACAGTGCCATACAGACCAGTGTTTTCTGCTGCCTGAACGTTGATAAATCTTTTCCAAACGATCGATAACAGTCCCTGCAAATGAATCACTGGACATTAGAAAAAATAGAAATATTAAATAAACTATCAAAATCTACAATAATCTATCACCAATTACATTGTTCATGGAACTGACCTGGGATTAAATGACTAGTACATGGATTAGCATGGCATTCAGGATAGCCTTGCAAGTGCCACTATGGAATTGTTGTGCTAGTTAAAAATTAGACAGATCTTTAAGCCCCATGCCTGTGCTACTGCTGGTCTTACACCAGGGGACTCCTCATGTCAACAGAACAGCTTAAGCTTTTGCAGAATAGCAGTGCAATCAAAACAAATGGGAGGCATTGGTTGTTGGGAATTTCAATGGTTTAATTGTTTTTAACTGAGTCGGTTTAAATGTAAAAATATTCGCACTAATTTTTGTTGGAAACATGCCACAAATATTACTTAATATTTATGATATTCATCTTGAGTTTACACTGGTGAGTATGAAATTCCACAAACACCCGCCCCCCACACACACCCTTTTCTGAACAGAAAGTATCCCAAAAGAAGCAATAAACCTGCAAAATCTTAATCTTAAATTTCTGGGGAGGTTTACATCAACTTTGCTTTGCTTTCCTTTCCTTCTTTCCGATATATTCGGAATCAGAATCAGGTTTAATATCACCAGCAAATATCATGAAATTTGTTAACGGCAGCAGTATAATGCAATACATGATAACAAAGAAAAAATAAATAAGTAAATCAATTACAGTGAGTGTGTGTGTGTATATATATATTGATTAAATAGTTAAATTACAAATAGTGCAAAAACAGCAATAATAAAAAGGTGAGGTAGTGTTTATGGGTTCAATGCCCATTTAGGAATCAGATGGCAGAGGTGAAGAAGCTGCTCCTGAATTGTTGAGTGTGCGCCTTCAGGCTTCTGTACCTCCTTCCTAAAGGTAACAATGAGAAGGCGGCATGTCCTGGGTGATGGGGGGTCCTTAAAATGGACGCCGCCTTTCTGAGGCATCACTCCTTGAAAACAGAGCTGACTAATTTTACAACTTTCTGTAGCGTCCTTCGATCCTGTGCAGCAGACCCCCCCCCCCACCCCACCTATACCAGACAGTGATGTAGCCTGTCAGAATGCTCTCCACAGTACAAGTAGAAGTGTCTTATGTGACAAACCAAATCTCCTCAAACTCCTAATGAAATATAGCCACTGTCTTGCCTTCTTTATAGCTGCATTGAAATGTTGGGTCCAGGTTAGATCCACAGAGATTGTGGCATCCAGGAACTTGAAATGGCTCATGCTCTCCACGTTCATGTTACCTAGTCTTACCCTTCCTAGAGTCCACAATCAGCTCTTTAGTCTTGCTGATATTGAGTGCAACGTTATTGCTGTGATACCACCCAACTAGATGGTATATCTCGCTCCTGTAGGTTCTCTTGTCTCTGTCCAAGATTCTACCAACAACAGTAGATGGAATTTGAACCAAATGTAGCCACTCAGTCCCCTCCCCTCATTATTTTTCATTCAATTAGTTTCTAGTTTGTCCTACTTCCTTCTTTGTTATTTCTCCATTTCTTTCTCTATCTTTAATCACAGAACAAAGAACATAGAAAAGAATAGCAGAGAACTGGAACCTTAGCCCATCATATCTGCAGTGACCATTTTGCCATTCTAAGTGATCACATCAGCTTGTTATAGTCTGGGTCACTATTTTCTGTCTTTTAAAATGCCTCTTAAACATTGCAATTATAATCAGTTTCTACCACGTCGTCTGGATGTGCACTCCAAGCACCTACTACTTTCTGTTAAAAAAAAACCTTGCCTTGCAAAGCTTGTCTGAACCTTCCCCCTTTCACCTTAAGCTCATGGTATTTGACACATCAACCCTAGGAAAAAAGATTCTATGTATACCTCTCTTAAATATACATTGTTTAGTTTTATCCTGCAAAGCTCCCGAGAAAACAATCCAAGTTTGTTCAGTTTCTCTTTATAAAACAGTCACCACCCTGGCGAATCTATAAAAAACCTCCATCTTTACCGAACTCAATATTCCAAATCAAAAACAGTTAAGAATAAAAGACCATTGTTTATGATGCCCATGAGGATGAGCTGCAAAAGCAAAAAAAAAACATTTTCAGTTCCCAACTCAAAAGTGAAATCTAATGAGAAGGAAGGGCAGTGTAACTGATGCCATTTACAGGGATGGACCTGATCAGAATTTTCTGGCCCAAGGCTTCATCAGTATCAGAAACATAATGTGGTCATGTAAAACAAGAGAACCATACCAGCACTGCTTGTAAGTAACAAGCAATGAGAAATTTAGACTGACAGACCAATACCATTAAGTCCTATATGACAAAATAATTTTATTTAATAATGGCAATAATCTATCTTCAGGTAAAAGAAATTACCTCTCCACATAAAATTCAATTAATTTAAACTAATTTACATGGGATCTTGCTTAGAGGATCTAGTGCAGTATTGACAATGACAAAGTGATTTTCTCTCCCAGTGCTCCTTTGTATTTTAACAAATTCATGGAGATAGAAATGGAGGTTTTCAGTGGTGATAAGGATCTAATGACACAATATAAACTCTTGTTGAGCTACAAGCTGATGTAAATATACCCTTAATTATGTATAAATACAAACTTTGCTATGTTGCCTAAGACTACGCTACATTAAAATAAATAATTTTTTTTGGAACCTGTGCATCACTGGCAAAGCACTTACAGCACTTACTGCCTTTCTCAAACTGCTTTAGAGAATGTGTTCGTGAGTTATCTTCTTATATAGCTGAAGGCCCTTTAAGTGAAGGCATTCCCACTATGCTATTGAATGGGGAAATTTCACAACTTAGACCCAGCAAGCATAAAAGAAGTGCCAACAACACACACAAAATGCTGGTGGAACACAGCAGGCCAGGCAGCATCTATAGGGAGAAGTGCTGTCGACGTTTCGGGCCAAGACCCTTCGTCAGGACTAACCAAAAGGAAAGATAGTAAGAGATTTGAAAGTAGTGGGGGGAGGGGGAAATGCAAAATGATAGGAGAAGACCGGAGGGGATGGGATGAAGCTAAGAGCTGGAAAGGTGATTGGCGAAAGTGATACAGAGCTGGAGAACAGGCAAACAACTAAGTATGTCAGGGATTGGGTAAGAAGGGGAGGAGGGGCATTAACAGAAGTTAGAGAAGTCAATGTTCATGCCATTAGGTTGGAGGCTACCCAGCCGGTATATAAGGTGTTGTTCTTCCCATCTGTTTCTAATTTAGGATGGCTTGCAGCTTGAATGAACATGTACGATAGGTGTTCTTGATTACCTTGTCCTCTTGAGAGTAAAGTCTGTAGATTTAGGAATTGCTGTCAGTGTAGAGTAACCATGTAATTGCAAATCTTTTTTCTCCCCAAAATAGTATGCACTGCAGCCACTGTACAATGCTGAAAGATGGAATGAATGACTGCAAGATGGCACTCGTGAAACACAGCAATGCATTGTGGGCAGCTTACAAAACATTGAAATATACTTCTTCTGAATTATTTTCATTGCAATCTGCAGGCTGTAATTTCCCTTTAAGTAACACATTTTTAAACTGTCTTAGCAAACTAGTGATTTCACAATCCTCTGAAGGACTTGATGGACTTGACTCTCAAGAATGTAGGTATGACACATTTAAGCAGACAAAGGTCTATCACCATGACCAAAAGGGAGAGAAGTGGAGAGGATTCCAAGCTAGACTAAAACACCAGTGTATGAAACTTCCTTTACCCAGTATTTTGCTAGCAAAGGTACAGTCACTAGAAAGTAAGATTGAAGACCTACAGGCAAGATTGCTGTATAGGAAAGAAATAAGTGATTGCTGCATTCCCTGTTTCATGGAAACATGGCTCACACATGATGCATTCAGCGACCAGACCTGAGGGCTTCTTGATACCTAAAATGGAGTGGACTACTGATTCAGAGAAGGCAAAAGGTGGGGATCTGAATTTCATAATAATCTCTTACAGGTTCTCAGATGCAACACTCTTTTTTTTCATTTTTAAAATCTTTTTTATTAATTATTATTAAAGATCAGAAGCAATACTCTTGTTGCCCAGACCTGGAACATCTAATGATTAAGTACCAAGGGAGTTCTCCTCTAGAAACATAGAAAATAGGTGCAGGAGTAGGCCATTCGGCCCTCCGAGCCTGCACCGCCATTCATGATCATGGCTGATTATCCAACTCAGAACCCTGTACCTGCTTTCTCTACATAACCCCGAACCCTTTAGCCACAAGGGCCATATCTAACTCTAGGATCCTGACCATAGTCTACGTGGCGCCAATGGCCAACATTAAGCAGGCACTTGAGCAACTGAGTGCTGCCATTAACGGATAATAAACAGCCTACCACAATGCCTTTCAAGTCATTGCTGGGAACTTCAATCAATGTTTGAAGACCTCTCTGCCCAATTATCATCAATGTTTCACCTGCAGGATCAGGGGTCCCAACACACTCGACCACTATTAAAACGCCTACCATTTGATCCTTAGACCAATTTTGGGAAATCGGATCATTTGGCTGCCCTCCTCCTACCTGCCTAGAGGCAGAAACTAAACAGCAACTTTATACCTTGCTTCCAGAATTAACAACGATGAAGGGGTGATCATGGGAGTCAGAGGAGTGGCCACGGCATTGTTTTGAGTCAGTGGATTTGGCTGCGTACAAGGACTCGAGGATCGGAATGAAGACACCACAGTTATCACAGACATATATATAAAAAAAATGTTCTAGAAGCATGTGTCCCCACAAAATCATGCAGAGTTTCCCCCAACTGGAACATCAACCATGAAATCTCCAATCTGCTGAAGGCTAGATCACTGGCTTTCAGGCCTGACGACAAGAGTTCCAGGTACAATCTCCAGAAAGCCACCTCACAAGTGAAACTGCAATTCTAGACCAAAATAAATCTCTGAAGGATGCTCGACAGCTTGTGCAGGGCTTAAATGCTATCACCTCCTGCTAAGTGAAACTAAGTGACATAGGTGACAACCAGGGTTTGCTTCCAGATGAGCTCAAAGCCTTGTATGCTTGCTCTGACCTTCAAAACATGGAGGCACCTTCACAACAACCCTGTGATTTCAGTCTCTGAGGCTGACACAAGACCATCATTCAGGAGGGTGAACACATGGAAATCATCCGGCCCAGATGAGGTACCTGAAATGAGTACTAAAGATCTGTGCTGATTAACTGGCTGGAGGACTCACTGATAACTTTAACATCTTGCTTCGGCAGACTGAGGTATACACCTGCTTCAAGCAGTCTTCAATTATACCGGAGCCTAAGAATGAGGTAATCAGCATCAATGACTATTGTTCAGTAGCACTTACACCCACTGTTCATCATGGGTAAAGGCCTCCCCATCATTGAGCACATCCACATGGAGTGCTGTCATCAAGGACCCCTATGTTATAGGTCATGCTCTTTTCTCACTGCTGCCATCAGAAATGAGATTCAGGAGCCTCAGGACCTACACCACTGGGTTCAGGAACGTTATTACCCTCAACCATCAGGCTGTTTAATCAGAGTGGACACCATTACTCAACTTCAATTACCCCATCACTAAGCTGTTCCCACAACTTATGGAGTCACTTTGAAAGACTCTGCATCTCATGTTCTCAATATTTATTGTTAATTAATTAACCATTATTCCTGTATTTCTTTTTGTGCTTGCAGTTTGTTGTCTTTTGAACACTGGTCATTTGTCATATCTGGTATGGTCTTTCATTGATCTTATTGTGTTTCTTGTATTTACTGTGAATTACCACAAAATGAATCTCAGGGCTGTATGTGGTGACATACATGTACTTCGATAATAAATTTACTTCGAGCTTTGTTTTGGGTGGCAAGGCTCTGTCAAATGTAGTCTTGATGTCTAGGGGATTACCTTCAGCTCACCTTTTTGTTCACGTCTGAAGCATGGCTGTGATTAAGACTATATCCAAACGGATCTGGCAAAACCGAGACTGGTTATTGGAAAATAAGTGGCATTTGATTGTGTTGTTGACCATATCTTCTATCTCTGCTAATGATCGAGAAATTAAGTGGTAATCATCTTGACTGGATCTTCCAAACAGGCGCACCTGGGCATCTTTTCATAATGCTGGATCAATGTCAGTACCCACTTTTACCTTTAAAGCCATGCATTCGAAATAGGAGACGTATAAGAAAGAGGCCAGGCATACTTATGCCTCATGTTGGCTCTCTCTTCAATGGATGCAGTCAAAACCATTTAAGATTTGAGCAACCCAGTGAGTGATAGTACCACCTAGCTGCCTTTGGTGATGAGAAATTGAAATCCATCATGTGCCTTATTACTTTTGTTGCTTCTTACAAGTGCTGTCAACAGATCACCAATCATACTATGCATTTCTAAAGCATTTACAGGACTGGCATTAAACGCCTGTCCCTGAAAGCCCTCAAGAAGTGCTACATCTGGAACAGCTATATTCATGAATTTCCATCTAATTCCTGCCTCATGCCTTGTAAATGGTAAAGACACTCTGTGGATCAGGTGATGAGTCACTGATTAAACAATTCCAGCTACAATACACAACTGTTGTTTAGTGGAAAGGTTTTGGAGTGTCAGGAGGAGCTTCAATTGCTGCTGGATATCCAACCTCGGACCAGCTAATGTAGACACAGTGATTCATCCACTTGTAAATGTTACTTACTGCTTTTGTCGTCATCTGAATATTATTTTAAGCCTCACTGTATGCCAGCATTATGCATCACTTACTGAGGAGCTGACAATGAATTGAACACTGTATAATCATCAGTAAACAACATAATTTTTAACATGATGATAGAAGATCATTATAAAATATACAAAGACAGTTGACCCTTGGGCAATATCTTTAAGATCACCTGCAATTAGATCCTGAAATTGGATGATTGGGTTTCAACAATCAGAAGCATCATATTTTACGTAAGATATGATGCCAGCTAATAGAAAGCAAACAGAAAATGCTGAAAATACCTAGCAGGGCAGCACTATAAGGAGAGCGTTCATATTGCTAACTGACAATCCTTCATTATAATTGCTAATTCTGTCAACACTGTTACTCATTCCTTAAGCTGTTCTATGTAGTCTATCCAACATTTTCTTTTTGATTTCTCATTGAGTTCAATTTCACCAGCGCGACCCGAAGCCACACTTGGATAATTAGTGCTATGAGGTCAAGCAAGTCACTCTCCCCTCAGTTCTTTAGTTCATGTTTGAAACGAGGTCTGGAGATGAATGGTCCCGAGAAAATCACACTTAGTATCAGCGTGTACGTTATAGGAGAGTAGAAACCTTGAAACTAATTCACTTATTGACAACACTTCCTACCATTCTTTTTGAAGATGGTGTCTAGTATTTATGCCTCCTTTTATAGATAAAAAATACTGGGCAATATTCCCTTTTTTTGTGAATGTATTGGCTTTTTTTGTGAACAGCTTGGCTAGTTCAGAATATAATTTCTTGATGACAACAAGGGTGTTTTTTTGAGTCTGTAGCTTTTGTGTATCCAGTGCTTTCAGCCATTTGTTGATGTTAAGAGGAGCTTGAAACTTCAATTAATCAGGAAACAGATGGAAAAGCATAAGTTTATTGTTAATCCTGGAGGTCATGAACGTCTACAACAGCAGAGTATCAGAAAAATGTTCAGTTTGTGAATCATCAGGATGTATCTGATTAATGCTTCTGTGCATCTCCACTTATCCACTATTAGCAGAAAAATGCTTAAAACATCTGCCTCCTATCTTTCATTTCCTATTTACGTATACTAATAGCATCTCTGAAATCTCTATTTCTGACAAAGCTTTTAGTTTCCTGTCCTAACTCCCTACAATCCATTTATTTCTTAATTCCTGATAACAAGTGATTTTTTTATTGTTAAAAGCAACACATAAATCCAAAAAAAAAGATAAAAAGGCACTTAAAATTGCTCAGGACCAGGGCCCTAAATCAGGATAGACTAGATTGTGACTCAATTTAGCTTGGGAAAAAAGTTACTGGGAGATTTGCTCCAATATATTTAAAAGGTAGGGGTACTCCTCAAAGAGATTCTAGTCACTGAAGTGACCGCAGTGATTTCTACAGCTGTTAACCCTTTTGCCATCAGACTAAGATCTGGTGTTTTATAAATATAAAGCTGAATAAAATCATAACTTTGAAAAAAATAATAAATTTATCAAATGGTCTCAATGTAACATGGTTCCCAAAGTTTGGTAAAATAACATTCCAACTAAACTACCAAGTAAATGATTGCCACTGATTTGATGTGCGCTTCTCAACACTGCAGGCCAAGATAGGATATCAGCTGGAAATTGTTTTCCATGGAAGACTGCTGATATGGTGCTTCCCTATTGTAGAACTACCGTAGATTCCGGACTACAGAGCGCACCTGATTAAAAGCCGCATGCTCTAATTTTAGAAAGAAAATCAATTTTGTACTTGTACAGGCCGCACCGGATTTTAAGCCGCAGGTGTCCCACGTTGTAATATGAGATATTTACACAGAAAGATATTACACGTGAGGATTTTTTAACTTTTAATTAAATCCGTATGGTAACATAAACAAATACATATTGCAAATGCTTTTTTTCGAACAGTGCCTGTAACACAGCTACTTTTAAATATACATACGTATCGGTAACACACAAATTACGTTGCGTATACTTTTTTACTGAACAGTGCACGAACAACATTCCAATATCTCCTAACGACTGGTAAAAAAATATATATACTGCAGCCTACCAGGAAAAGTTATTGATCGCCTTTAACTTAAAAGCTGCATCATATGCTTTTCTTCAAGTGTTTTCCATGTTGATGAGGGTGAGTACAAATGACTGATTTACAATAATTTAATTGTGAAAGTGCGCTTGATTTATCGTACAATTTCATTGGACCTCTGTGAACTACTCATCAATTTTATTGGTCTTGCTATGATCCCAGCCCCCTCCTTTGTGAGAATCGCAAGAGCACCCATTGAGGGGGGGGGGGGGGGGGGTCAGTAGACCCAGTAGGAGAGAGAGAGAAACGTGCCAAATTGCATGTCCCACCCGGGACGACAGCGACTATTGTCTCATGGAGACCACGTGAAAAGCCCTCGGGCAAGGTGGGCTGGTTGAGAGAGAGATTGCATCATCCCAACCTGATTGACACCTGCGACCCCGTGAGGAAGTATAAAGGAGAGTCTCAGGGGGACAGCCCCCTCAGACGCACCAAGAAGACATGAGAGTATTCCCGCAGCAGCGGGAAGCCATTCTGAAGGAAGCCACGTGCGTTAGATTCCGGGATTGGAATTTGTGGCTGGAATCACAGAAAACCGCTTTTAACTAACATCGGGGCGAGGAAACCAACGCTCCCCCAATGTCACGGAAGATTCATCAAGACTCGGCAAGTTCTTTCTCTTCTCCCCCAATCTCTCTCTCTCGGTCGCCCCACGTGAAACCCAGCGATTTTCAAAGGGCTGAGGCCTGCAGACTTTCTGAGTGACTTTTATATTTCCAACGGACGATCTATTAACCCCTAGACAACAGTAGAGCTCACTTAATGATGAGTATTACTATACCCGCGCTTTAGATTGAGTGTTGACGATGTGCACTATCTGAATGTATGTATTAACCCTACTTTTGTGTCCCTTTATAAATAAAACGTTTGAAAATAGTGACATCAGACTTCAACGGACCTCTCTATCTTTGCTGGTAAGTTCTCCAGTTACAGGATTCATAACAGTCTACTGTTACGAGGCAAAATGTTTTTGGCGGCATGAAAAAAAAACATGCATTAGCCGCACCGTAGTATAGGCCACAGTGTTGCTGCAGTGTTCAAAGCGTGGGAAAAAAGTAGCGGCTTACAGTCCGGAATTTACGGTAGTTCCCTTCACAATATGCAAGGTTATTGAAACTGAAACAACATCATGAAATGTCTAAAATTTTCAACTGTTAACAAAAAACGCTGCAATTATTTACAAATCTTGATGCTGTACTATTTAAACGACCGCATTGTCTCATTGTTAGGTCTATAAACCTAAGTTTTACTTGATATTGTCAGGTGCACATTTTTCCTCCTGGTTTTGAACTGATCCACTCAATGTTAGGTCTGAAGTTCTTACCCAATGGTCTCAAACCACTTCCACTCCAAATAAATGCTGCATCAGATAGATCAATCCCTTGCAAAAATATAATTTCTTCATGCAGTTTTAGGATTAGCATTTAGACTGTCAGTAAAATAAATTCAACAGTGTGAAACATCGCACTGTAAACCACACAAACACATGAAATAAGTGTAATTAATATCATTATATCTGAACAACTCACCTTCTCCAGTTATGAAATTAGGTCCTTCTCGCTTCAGTAAAATACTCAAGAGCATAGCTTGGGAGGTTAGAGAGCTGGATTCCTAAATAAACACAGTAAAACTTTGCTGAAACACTGCACCTCTTTGAGTAATCCAGTGATCTAAAATAATTTTAGATTAATATTTTTAATTATCAACAGTGGAATTTACTTTCAGTTCATCAATCCAAGGTCTGAGTAGAATTACATCACTATTGGTTATTAACAACAGTGATATAAACATATTCAATAGCAATATAAACATGTTAAAGTACGCTTATTAGCGTGTTTCTTGGAAATATATATTGACAGTTCATTTACACAGCATAAGAGAACAAATACAAACTGGTTGGTACATTTAAATAATTCCCATTTGGATAAGCAGGGCAGCACTGTGAGGATCCTGTTTTTTGATTTCTCAAGTTCCTTCAATACCATACAGCCTTCATTGCTGGGGGTTGGGGGAAGCTCCATTTAATGCAGGTTGGCACTTCTATTGTATCCTAGATAATGGACTACCTGACTGGCAGATCATAGCTTGTGTGGCTTCAGACCTGTGTGTCAGACATGGCTATAAGCAGCCCTGGGGTCCTACAGGGGGCTGCATTGGCTCCCTTCCTACTTTACCTTGTACACCTTAGACTTTAAATACAACACTGAGTCATGTCATCTGCAAAACTTCTCTAATGACTCAGCGAAAGTGAGGTGTACAAAGGGAGGATGGGAGAATGAATGCAGGGCCTTGGTGGAGGACTTTGTCAAATGGTGCAAGCTGAATTATCTGCAGCTGAACATTAGTAAGGCAATGGAGATGGTGATGGACTTTAGGAAAACTAAGCTGCACTGCTTCCTGTTACTATTGATAGTGAGGACGTAGATGTGGTGAGGACCTGCAAGTACATGGGGGTGCACATGGATGACAGACTTGAGTGGAGCACCAACATAGAGACTATGCAGAAGAAGGACCAGAGTCACCTCTACTTCCTGAGGAGTATGAAGGCTTCTCCTTCAGATGTTCTACCAGTCTGTTATTGCTAGTACAATCTTCTATATGGTGCTGTGCTGGGGGAATGACATCAACATGGGTGATGCCAACAGGCTCAATAGACTGATTAGAAAGGCTGGCTCTGTTACGGGAGTCAAACTGTACACACTGGAGACTGTGGTAGAACAAAGGACCCTATGGAAAATCCTGGCAATTCTGAACTATATTTCTCACCCTCTGCATGCATCCTTGGCTGAACAGAGGAGCACTTTTAGTAATAGACTAAGACAACTGCACTGCTCCACAGAGTGCTATATGAGGTCATTCTTACCCTTGACCATTAGGCTCGATAATGAGTTGACCTATAGCCAGAGAAGCAATGACCTCCTCCTGTTAGACTGCTTGAGGTAACTTATTTTTTATTATTTTCTACTACTCTTCTAATATTTGTATATCTGTGCACTTGTAATGCTACTGTGACACTTTAATTTCCTTTGGGATGAATAAAGTATCTAATTCAGTCAGATACATCCTGTTAACACGCTGCTAAGGTCTAACACTGATAACCTATTTATTTCGTGCTGTCGTTTATTTTTTATCATTCTGTTGCTTGTTTCCGGAGGAGGTATAGTCCTGAAGCTTACTGCCCAGGCCCTGAGCAGTGGCAGGACTGTGAATGATATAGGAGAGAGGTGTGCATGGGCTTGAATGTACCATACCCTCTAAAATTCCTCTAAAAGCAGGTAAGTGACAGCAAAGCATAGCAACCATCATTGCCTTTGGTTAAAATTATAATGACTTTTCAATTTCAAAACATGAAAAAATAAACAAAAAAATGGGGTTTTATAAATAAAATCAAGTGAAAAACTACCTTTTAAAAATAATCTATGGAAAAGAATACAGTCAACATTTCGGGCCAAAACCCTCCAGCAGTCCTCTTATCCATTGATGCTACCAGGCCTGCTGAGTTCCTCCAGCATTTTGTGTGTGTTGCTTGGATTTCCAGCATTTGCAGATTTTCTCTTGGTTGTTTTAAAAATAATTATGGCTGAGTAACAAAAGGCAAAGAGAGGGAGTAAAGGAGGCCTTTATATGTTCATGATCTAGATGATGAAATTTTGTGGCCAGGTTTGAGAATGATTCAAAGATAGGCAGAGGGCAGATAGTGTTGAGGAAGCAGGGAGTCTGCAGAAGGATATGGACAGATTAGGAGAATGAGCAAATAAGTGGTCATGTGAGCTGGCAGAAGGAATAAAGGTGTAGACTATGTTCTAAATGGGGAGTGACTTCAAAATTAGGGGTGCAAAGGGACTTGGGAGCCCTTGTGCAGGATTCCCTAAGACTTAACTTGCAGTTTGAGTCAGTAGCAAGGAAGGCAAATACAATGCTAGGATCCATTTCGAGAGGACAAAAATATAAAAGCAAATATGTAATGCTGAAGTTTCATAAGATATTGGTCAGACTGCATTTGGAATATTGTAAACAGTTTTGGGCTGCATATCTAAGATAGGTTGTGAAACAGTGGGTCCAAAGAAGGTTTATGCGAATGATCCTGGGAATGAAAGGGTTAACATATGAGTAACGTTTGATGGCTCTGAGCCTGTACTCGTTGGAGTTTAGAATAGAGGTGGAGAAGATGTTTTCAACAGTGAAAGTCTAGGATCAGAGGGAAGAGCCTCAGAATAGAAGGACCCCTCGCTAAAACAGAGATTGGTGAATCTGTAGAATTCATTCTCACAGCTGTGGAGGCCAGGTCATTGGGTATTTTTAAAACTGAGGTTCATGTTTCTTGATTAGTAAGGGTGAGGAGAAGGCAGGAGAATGGGGGGTGAGAGGGAAGATATTTCAACAGATTTCAAATGGCAGAGCAAACTCGATGTGTTGAACGGCCTAATTCTGCTCCCATATCTTATCGTCTTATGGTATTTTCTGTTTTTGTTTCAGATTCCAACACCTGCACTTTTTCTCCTTTTCAATATATGTCCTTTTACTTCTACAGTCCCTCCACCTCTGGACATTTTATTTATAATGCTTTTCCAATCTATTTCATTTTCCTTCCAAAAGCATTATTTCCTACTGGCTCTGTCCATTAGCAATTCCTTTGGCTAATTCCTTTCATTATTCATATGTGGTGTCAAGTGTTAATGGAATCTTCATCCACAGCAATTTTAGTTTTCATTTAAATTCAACAATCCACCAATCTAACTATTTTTTGCATTCTTTAATCAGTATTCAACCCTACCCCCTAACATTTCTACTCATTGAAAAATGTCCTCACATGCTACTCTTTGCCAGCCATAAATCGCTGAGACACCTCAGATCATTTCCACTTTTCCCTCTGTATCTTCTTTGTCCTGTCTTTCTCCAAACTCCTTGAATTTTCTCAGTTCCAGCTCCCTCCCCTATGCCCTTTCCAACATTCATCTGGAAGTATACACTCAGTTGAACAATATCTGGAAATTAAAATGACAATGCTTTCATAAAAACTCAGTGGTTCACAGATTACGCTAGGTCCAGCTGATTCAATTCACATCTCCCAGCCTACAGTGATCGAGAAGCTGGCTCTCAGGTAGCTGATCAGGTAGATTAATTTTAGGCTTATCACGAACAGCCACTATTATCAGTAGAAACACACACTAAATGCTGGAGAAACTCAGCAGGTCAGGCAGCAACTATGGAAAAGAATAAATAGTTGACGTTTCGGGCCGAGATCCTTCTTCAGGACTTATTATCAGTACTCATTTTGGCCTAAGGACATCTGTTATGCTTCAACTCCCATGTGACTCCGTGGCACAATTACTAAACTCAGCATCTTCTGCCTCTGATCCATAACCATAATCCTGAACCTCTCCCAATGTTCTCTTCGACAGTTTCCTAAATTAGAATCTGGAGAAAATATAGCTGATTAAGAATAACTCCTTATTTTCTTTGTCCCTTTTCCCCAACAAATTTCTATGCTGCAACATCCTCATGCACATCAAACATATGTACATGTTTCTACCTACCCCTACTTCAGAAAAATCCCCATCACTTTGATTCACTGAAATTCTCCTTCCCTTTTTTGGTCCAACTTTTGTCATCAATGACTTTAGTCTTGTACTTAGTAATATTTTCCCTAAATATATTTGCTCTGTCATCATTCACTTCCTTACAAGTGTTCCAGACTTGTCTTAAGCTATCCTCATCTACTCCATATTTTCTCTTTTCATTGTTATCTACAAATCTTTATTTTTTTTAAAACATGATGAAAGTTATATCAATGCAGCCTGTTGGTGAGCATTAACTTTTGTATTTTTTGTATGGATGCAAAAAAAGCTAGATTTAAAAATAAAATTACCTACAAAATATACAGGCAGTTGCAAATAAGAAAAGCATTAAAAAGTTTACAGATCTGGAATGACAGATGGATAATACTTTCATAACATGATAAATTAAAACATGACAACTGTTAGGCTGCAAACTACCACAAGGTGATAGGAGAATTAATGATTGTTGGGAGAAGTAATCAATTAAGAGGAGGAAAAGGTGTTTTGTTTGTTTTGATATTCTACAGCAACTCAACAATTCTCAATGGCATAATGCAGATATGTGATTTTAAGAAGACTATACAGTATATTTCAATATAAAATTTACAGTATTAGCGTAACTTATTTTCTTACAGATAGTTTATGGAGAATGTCCGAAGTGGAGGAAAACATCCAATCATTCAGATTTATCTCCAGATGTTCCACCAAGTCAGTATCAGCTGCTAAACTTGGCTTACGCTTCACTTTTGAATGCTTTGGGAATTCCAGCTCCTCTAGACTTATAAATTGTGGAATTCTGAAAAATAGTTTATTTTTGTAAGTCATGCCGAGGAAACAGAAAACAAAAGAAAATTTTGAAAAGCACTAGTTGGAACATACTCTTCCTCATCACTTATCCGAAGGAAATCAAGCTGTTCTACCATTGCTCCGGATATTAATGTCTGCAATACAAACATAAAGAACAGTTTGCTAAATAAAAAGCAATGTAATATCAACAATCTGTTTTTATGTTGTGAACATTATGCTAGCACAATCTAGTTACAATTAGCAAGGAAATTAAATCAATTCATTTGTATCAAAGCTCATCAAAACAAATGCTGTAAAATGCACAATGGGATATTTCTTTATAAATTCTATTACATATAATAGGAACACTGCAGCAATACAGAAAAAGATAACAGTTTAAAATTCAATTGATGATGAAATCCTGAATAGATGCAAGATCTACAAAACATTGTCAGTTCTATGTCAACGATACTCACATGGGAGGGAAGGCTACACATGTAACATTTCTCATGCAATACTTCATTCACCTTCATATACTATTTATTATATCACCATTTATTTATGACTATAAAATACAAGAGATCTTAACTTAAAAGATAATTTCCTGGAAGCATTTTGCCTGGAGTAACACCTGACTGTAACACTCCTAGGCTGTATGACATCATTCTGGAAAGTGAATACATCAGTCACATAGCATCGTTTTGCCGTTAGGTAACAGGCAAAATTATCTGACAGTGAACTGTGGTTAAGCAGTCATAAAGCATAAGGAAAAAAATAAAAAAACATGAGATGCTGGCAGAACTCAGCAGGCCAGACAGCATCTATGGGAGGAGGTAATAACGACATTTCGGGACGAAACCCTTCATCAGGATGAAGTCAGAAACCCTCCTAATGAAGGGGTTTGGCCCGAAACGTCGTTATTTTGTGTTTTTTTAATTTATTTCCAGCATCTGCAGATTCACTTGTGTTGCCATAAAGCATAAGGACATTATCACACTCAACGTCATACACTTGGCTTTCTATCAGGTCACCACAGCCATACTTTACGGTTTGCTACTCGTCAAAAAGGTAAGGTCATTAACGCGCTCTGCTCCAGGAAAGGACCCTTCTTTGATTTCTCTGTTAGCGAAGAAACTGAGGCTGATCCAAAATGAGGATTGCCTGGCATTGCCAGCTTCTCCGAAATTCAGGAAGTGATAAACTGCTGTTTTGTGACACTCTTTGATTCACAGAGATTTTCACAAATTTTTGGAGTTGTGGTCGATTATGAGAGGAATTTTATCCTGGAAGCTCCTGACTTCTTCATTCAGAATAAATCATCTTTGCCAAACAAATTCTGGGAAATGTTTTCCCTGAGGAGCGAGCCTTAGGAAATGAATGTGACCTTTTACTTCATTGCCTTCTGTTTCCTGCATGTGTAGCATTAAATTTTAGTCAGTACTGCTACAATAACTGCATGGCCTACTCAAAATAAAGTGCACCGACTGTACAGTACAGAATCTGTACAGATCAACAAAGCCTTGATACTTCATGATCATCTGCTGCAAATTATGTAACATGCCCAGCAGGAGAGGTACTTACTTATGGGACTACACATAAATTACAGATCAGGAACAGGAGGAGTCACTCCGTCTTCTGAGCCAGCTCTGAATTTTTATTCCTGGTAATTTTTTGCTATCTTTGCCTATTCCCTTAAATCACAGCAGGTTTTATACATTAAACAAACTAATAAAAAAACTGCATGAGAAAAATGGCTGCAGGAAAATTTCAGTCATGTATCTTATATCATTATGTCCCTGATGCCAACAAAATTCTTTATAGGTGGAAACAACTAGCGAAGTTTTATAGTTAAAACTCACTATACTGTGTATTTTGGCTGAGGGGGTTCTTTAAAAGAATTACATAAAATCACATCAGCTTTGACTCATAGCACCTGTGGTTATAGGCACCCCATATCAAGTAAGGAGTGTTGCCTCTAAGGTATAAATTATTGTCATTCAGGATTCTTTACTATTTCAATAGTTGTGTTAATTAATCATTCCTGGAGGCACTACACCAGATAAATGTCTGCTTTAGAGTAAAGAACCATTACAATCATTCTTAATAGGTTGATCATGACATTCCTTTAACGTAATTGTTTGAGTTCGTGCCAGGTAGAAACATAATGACCAACAACTGACCCAATTAAAGGTCCAACCTCTGCAATGAATACAGTTTTCAAACCAATTAGATGGAACATTGAGTAATGGTGGGGGGGGGGGGGGGGGAACCTCTGGGAAATTGATCTGTACATTTCTCATAACCAACATCCCTTCTGGGCACAACTCAGAGCCACTGAGCTGTATATCAGTCAAACCTGTGACAAGAAAAAACCTCCATCAAAGCGAAGAGCTCACATTTCTAGTATAGAGATGTTGCTTTGCTTAGAGCACCAAACCATTATCACATAAGCAATTGTGGTTTTTTGTAACTCAAGCTAAGGAGAAGTCTTGATAATGAATTATTTAACTTTGGACCCCATGTATCAATGTAATAAATTGCTGTTAGAACATTTTTAAAGGGGTCTATTTCTGACAAGTAAGATTATTTGCTATCAGTTTATCCACAGTCTGATTAACTTGCCGCAGTTTATCATGGAACAATGACCATAATGGGTAAGTTATGGGGCTCCTCTGTGTCATCCTTGTACATCTATGGAATGACTGGGTACATCTAAATAAGTAATATTACCTTATTCAATGTACATATTTCAGAATCAGTGGAAGCTTTGCTGAGCATTAATCTAATCAGTGTTATGAGTTTATGCAATCAAGAAGCAATCATGCCCAATAGAATGGCCTCATTTCTGTGGGAGCTCTGAAGAATTAATGCATAATTCCATTCAATACTGCAACAGAGGTCACTCAGCTATGAGAAAAGGAAGAGTCCATTGGCAGAGACGCCCGAACAATTTAAGAATATCATTTATCCTCTCCAGTCTTTTGCTGATCTCATACATCTAAATAAACAATAATTTTTTTAAAAATAACTCTGGGAAAGCAGTTAATTCTTCATTCAGTACTCTGCAAAACCTTCAACATAAACACTTTGGGTCCAGAGACCACAATTCTATTAGTTTTAAAACAGTAATGGAAAGAGATAGAACAGGACCACAGGTTAAAGTACTGAATTGCAGTAGGGATAACTGAAGGCATTAGGCAGGATCTAGTTAGGGTCAACTGGGTGACTCTATTGAAAGGCAAAGTAGCAGATAGCAAGTGAGAGGATTTTAAAAGGGTCATCTCAAAAGTATAGGGGAAGTATGTTCCAATTAGGATGAAGGGTAGACATACCAAGTTGAGGGAACACTGGCTGACAAGAGATATCAAAGCTCTACTCAGGGAAAAGAACAAAGTATAAGATGATGAGAGGCATTGATGGATAGTCAGAGGCTTTTTCCCCAGGGCTGAAATGGTTAACGCGAGAGGGTACAGTTTTAAGGTGCTTGGAAGTAGGTATGGAGGAGATTTCAGGGGTAAGTATTTTACACAGAGAGTGGTGAATGGGCTGTGGAATGGGTGGAATGGGCTGCCGGCAACGGTGGTAGAGGTGGATACAATAGAGTCTTTTAAGAGACTCCTGGATAGATACATGAAGCTTAGAAAAATAGAGGGCTATGGGCAACCCTAGGTAATTTCTAAAGTAAGTAATTGTTCGGCACAGCATTGTGGGTCAAAGGGCCTGTATTGTGCTGTAGGTTTTCTGTGTTTCTATACGGTTCTGCACTGTAAGCCAGCTAGGCAGAAATTAATCTCACAATGAATATAAAATGTCTCAGAGCAGGCTTAAAAGGGAACCTGGAGGGCAAAAAGAGGGAATGAAATGGATCTGGCAATCAGGGTTAAAGATAATCTCAAAGTTCTTCAGCCAACATTTTTAATGTCTATATCTCCTTAACGTGTACTCCAATGAGAATATCGTGGCTGCCAAATAAATAGTGATAAGCATATTAGGGGTGGGGATATCCCCACAGAGATTCTGGTAGAGATAGGTCTCACGTTCATGTTGCTGGCCTTCGTGCGCAGGTCTGGTCCCCTTACTTGAGAATAGATATTCTTGTTACAAAGATTCATCAGTCTCAGTCCTGGGGATATGGGACTGTAGCATGAGAAACGATTAGGTTGATTAGGTCACTTTTCAAAATCCAACAGGACTGGTTGCAGGGAGAGTGGTTTCCCCTGAAAGTAAAAATAAAATGCAGCAGTTGCTGGAAATCTGAGCTAAAATCAGAGAGTGCTGGAAACTCTCAGCGTGTCGAGCAGCATTTGTGTGACCGGAGTTCAAGGCCTGGTGTTGACTGTCCCGTCACTGGCGTGATCTGAGTTGGAGGCCTAGTTTTCAGTGATTAGCATGCCCTGGGATCAGCGATGAGGGTCAAATCAGAAGCTTGGAAGTCAGAGCCTGTTGGCCAGAGCTGAGCCTGCGAATTTCTGCGGGTCTGCTGGGAAAGTTGAAGCCTGGTGTCTGCAGGCCTGAGTCCACTGGGATCTGTAGACCTGACTTGGGGTTAAAGGATTGTGTATGTGTGTGGGTAAAGCGGGGTTGTTTAATTGTTGCTTGTTGTGTTCTGTGTTCTTCTACTGAGCATTATGAGTAGTGTTCTTCTACTGAGCATTAGAAGTCAACATGCTCTGTTGGCGCTGGAAAGTGTGGCAAAATTTGCAGGCTGCCCCAGCATACCCTTATATGTGTGGATTGTTGATGTAAACAATGCATTTCATTGCATGTTTCGATATACATGTGATAAATAAACTTGAATCTTGACTTCACTTCATCATTAGCTACTAGCAAAATTGCAGAAAACTGGAGGATGGCTAACGTTGGGTCATTTATGTTGAGGGTAGCTGGGACAGACCAGGGAACTACATGCAAGTGAGCCTGACTTCAATTGTAGGAAAGTTATTGGAGGGAATTCTAAGACATAAGATCTGCCATCACGTCAAGGCCTGAACAGGAGTAGTCAGCATGTTTTTTTGTGTGCAGGAGGTTATGTCCAACAAAAATTTTGGAGCTTTTGAAAGAGCTAACTCAGGGTGAAGGCAGCAGATGCTATTAGAACTTTAGTAAGGCCTTTGACAAGATCCCATTTGGCATAGTGATCCAGGAGGTTAGCTTGCATGGAGTCTGGTAGAGCAAACAAGGAGAATTCAGAATTGGCTTGATGATAGGAAATAGTGCGCGGTTAAAGGCTGATTCTCAGTCTCCAGGTGTGTGACTAGTGAAGTGCTCCAGGGTTCAGTGTTGGGACATCTGTTATACACTATTTATGTAATTGATTTGTATGGGAATGTACATAGCATGAATAGCAAGTTTGCTAAATTACTGGGTCTGGTTGATAATGAAGCAAGTTATAATGAACTACAAAGAGATCTTGATCATTTAGGGAGATGGTTTGAGGAATGGCAAATGGTTTTCAACTTAGTTAAGTGTGAGATAATGCATTTTGGATATTCAAACAATAACAGGCCTTACATGGTGAATGGCAGGACACTGATGAGTATTATGGAATGGAGGAACCTGGGAGTATTAGTGCAGCATTTGTTGATAGTGGGCACACAAATAGACAGGGTGGCAAAGGTGGCATTTAGGACACTGGCCTTCATCAGTCAAAGCAATGGATTTAGGAGTAGGAATATTATGTTGCAGTTATACAAGTCACTGGTGAGATTGCACTTGGGGTGTTGTGGACAGTTCTGACCACCCTGTTATAAGCAAGACATTGTCAAACTGAAGAGATTTACAAGGATGCTACCAGGATTAAAGGGCGTGAATAAAAGGCAGCAGTTGGCCACGTTGGATCTGTATCCCTTACAGCATAGGAGAATGAGAAGTGACTTCAAAGAAGCTTTTAAAATCATGAAGTGTATTGATAAGGTGGTGGGTATAATCTTTTCCATAGGGTAGAGGTCATAGATACAAGATAAGAAAACAGAAAATTAAAAGAGGTGTGAGAGGTAACTTCTTTACATAGAGGACATTGAGTACATGGAATGTGCTGCCAGAGGCAGGTACAATTGTAATACTTAGGAGGCATTTTGATAAGTACAACGAGCTTGGAGGGTTATGAGCTGAATGCAAGTATCTGGGACTAGCAGGGAGGATGCAGGTGCCGCATGCACCATTTGGCCAAGGAGCCTGTTTCCAGGCTGTATTGTTGAAACAAGAAGTTAATTAATCTCCTTATCACAATGAATAATACCACCCTTTCTGTGACCTCTACCCTTTTTCTAGTTATCCAGGTCAAACATCCCCAAAATAATCTTCCCATTGCTATAGCAATTTTGCAAACTTTAAGGACCCATTTTCTGCCCTTTTTAATCCTATAACTTACTTCCACTACGACACTATAGAGCAAGTGAAATCAAAACTTGAAGATTTTGCAAATCTGAAATTTAAAAAATGGTGAAAACACTTAGGTCAGGCAAGACAGAAAGAAACAGAATTAATGTTGCAGATCAGAGACAAATAGATCAGATGAACGATCTCCAATCTGAAACATTAATTGTTTCTCTCTCCATAGGTGCAATTTGACATGCTGAAAGATTCCAGCATTTTCGTTTCAAACTACTGACCAATTTCTTTCCTGATACCATAATTGACCCTAATGAGATCCATCCTCACCCTCATTAGGTTGGTCATCATCAACACAGTCCTCAACAAACCAAATCTTGAGCTCTCTGTCTTTGTTAATGACAAGACCAATCTCCTGTTTCTCTGCAGAGTACCTGTGTATATCACAGTTTCCAAAATACATCTTATTCACTCACACAACTCCATGTCTGAACCTTTAGCTGCAGTTTTCACCCATACCAAAGGTTGTGATGCTGATAAAACTGTCTTTCCCCATACTTCTCAACTTGCCTGCAGCCTTTTGCATCCCCATCCTTGTCAGTTTCTATTATCTTAAACAGTTGCAGCCAGAGTATCATTTACATTACCTTCTCTTTTCTTTTTCTTTTTAAATCTTTTTATTAATTTTCAAACAAACATAAGAAAAACAGCAAATACAGAGAGCTTGAGAGTACATAATTAATAAAGCTGGAATGCAAATACAAACAGTTAATAACCCAAATATACTAACCTCCCAAACTCATAGTGTATTACAAAAATGGAACAATGAAAAAAAAACAAAAAAAAAAGCTAACCTAACCGACATGGGCTATTGTATATCAGGTATACATAGTAGTGTCAATAACTCCACATCTATATCCAAATAGCTTGGTGATAAGAAAAGGGTTCAGGAAAGGTCAGTTTAACTCATATGAAAATGTTGAATAAATGGTCTCCAAGTTTCTTCAAATTTGACCGAAGGGTCAAAAATAACACTTCTGATTTTTTTCTAAACTCAAACAAGATACAGTTTGGGAAAACCACTTAAGTGTAGTTGGGGGATTAATTTCTTTCCAGTTCAGTAGAATAGATCCTCTAGCCATTAGTGTGGCAAATGCAATCATCTGCCGAACTGAGGGGGATAAACAACTGTTATCCACCATTGGTAAGCCAAGAATTGCAGTAATAGGATGAGATTGCAAATTAATACTCAGAACTGTTGAAATGATACCAAAAATATCATTCCAGTATTTTTGCAAGCAAGGGCAAGACCAAAACATGTGAGCCAATAAGGCTACTTCAGAATGGCATCTGTCACAGATTGGATTAACATGAGAATAAAATTGAGTGAGTTTGTCCTTGGACATATGAGCCCTATGTACCACCTTGAATTGTATTAGGGCATGTTTGGCACAAATAGAAGAGGTGTTAACTAACTATAAAATTGTCTCCCTTTGCTTTGTAGGTAAGGGACATTGCAGTTCTTTTTCCCATTCATTCTTAATTTTATCTGACATCTCTGGTTGTATTTTCATGATCATATTAGAAATGATGGCTACTAAACCCTTCTGATACCTAGAATTTTTTTCATAATATCAATTGGGCATAAATTCGGAAAGGACTGTAACATATTATTCAAAAAATTTTCAATGTGTAAGTATCTAAAAAAATGGGCTCTAGACAAATTATATTTATTAGACAACTGTTGAAAGGACATAAAACAATTATCTGAAAGTAAGTCATGAAAACATGTTATACCTCTCGTTTTCCATAGCACAAAGGCTTGGTCCAGAAGAGAGGGCTGAAAAAGTAAGTTAGATATAATAGGGCTTGATAAGATGAACCTATTCAAACCAAAAAATTTACAGAATTGAAACCATATTGGTAACGTATATTTATCTATAGGATTAGTCATTTGTTTATTCAGTTTAGAGAGGACAAAGGGAAGCGAAAATCCTAAAATAGAGAACAATGAAAAACCTTGCACATATTTACACTACAAATTTGCCCATTGTGGGCTTTGTATTGCCACTGAGTCCTGTGTCCAAAATATTAAATATCGGATGTTAACTGCCCAGTAATAAAATCTTAGGTTTGGCAAAGCCAAACCACCTTCCTTCTTAGGATTTTTATTCTGCCATACATATAAGGATATTTTGGAGTCAATAATATCAAAGAAGGATTTAGGAGTAAAACTTGGTGATGCTTGAAATAAGTATAAAAATTTAGGTAAAACTATCATCTTAATAGTATTGATTCGACCAACCAATGACAAAGACAATGGGGACCATCTAGTAACGAGTTGCTAAATCTGGTCAATTAAAGGTAAAAAGTTAACTTTAAATAAATCCTTAAGTTTCTTGGTAATTTTAATACCCAAATAAGTAAAGTTATCTGTAATTACTTTAAATGGTAGATGTCTATAAATTGGAATAATTCACTCTTATTAAAATTCAGTTTATAGCCAGAAAAGCTACTAAACTGAGCAAGCAAAGATAAAATAACAGGAATAGATCTCTCAGGATCAGAGATATATAGTAACAAATCATCAGCATATAGTGATAGCTTATATGTCCCTTCCCCAAGGGTAATACAAAAATGTTAGGTGAATCACGAATAGCAATGGCTAAGGGTTCCAAAGCAATGTCAAATAGTAGAGGACTTAAAGGACAGCCTTGCCTCGTGGCATGAAACAGTTGAAAAAAGGGAGATCTTTGATTATTGGTGAGAACTGAAGCCAAAGGCTTATATTAATTAAATCTGTGATATAAATGTCCGGCTAAAGTTAAAATTCTGAAGTGTATTAAATAAACATGGCCATTCAACTCTGCCAAATGCTTTCTCAGCATCTAAGGAAATAACACATTCTGGGATTC
Organism: Hypanus sabinus; assembly: GCF_030144855.1. Lineage (NCBI taxonomy): Eukaryota > Metazoa > Chordata > Chondrichthyes > Myliobatiformes > Dasyatidae > Hypanus > Hypanus sabinus. The sequence goes on from NC_082722.1 coordinate 41,786,024, forward strand.
TAGATGAAGGAGTATAAGCTATATTAATTATTTTCTAATGTTGAAAGATGAATAACGATTTTTAATAAATCCGGTCTGGTCCTCAGAAATGATTTGAGGTAGTATGTTTTCCAATCTAGTGGCCAAAATTTTGGTAAAAATCTTGGAATCCACATTCAGCAAAGATATACGCCGATATGATGCACATTCAATATGGTCTTTGTTTTTTTTAAGAATTAGAGAAATGGAGGCTTCATAAAAAGATTGAGGTAATTTACCTACAGTTTATGCGTCCTTAAAAATTTTAAATAACCAAGGAGAGAGTATAGAAGAAAAAGATTTTAAAAATTCTGCAGTATAACCATCTGGACCAGGGGCTTTACCTGAATTCATTGAAAAAATAGCCTCTTTTATTTTGGTTTCCATAATGGGTGCATCTAATGATATACAATCCTCGGCTGTTAATTTCGGGATATTCAGTTTCCTTAAAAATTCATCAATTATGGAAGAATCATCAGAAAACTCTGATTGATATAAAAAGTTATACAATTCTTGAAAGACTTTATTTATCTCTTTATGATCAATCATTAGAGTACCATCTCATTTATGGATCTTAATGATCTGACGCTTAACCAAAGCAGTTTTCAATTGATTAGCCAATAATTTACAAGATTTATCCACATGTATATAAAACTGAGTTCTAGATTTAATTAATTGATTTTCAATCAAAGAGGATAATAGCAAACTGTGCTCCATTTGAAGTTCAACACTCTTTTTATAAAGTTCTTTACTAGGAGTCACAGAGTAAGTCTTATCAATTTCTTTAATCTTATCAACCAACATAAGTATTTCAGTGTTAAATCGTTTTCTGACTCTAGCAGAGCATGAAATAATTTGTCCATGGATAAATGCTTTAAAAGTGTCCCATAATATTTCACTAGAAATCTCTTCTGTAAAGTTTGTTGAAAAGAACAAATCAATTTGTTGTTTAATAACGTTGAGAAAGTCTGAATCCTGAAGTAGAGTAGAGTTGAACTGCCATGATTTAACACTTGAGGATGAATCCGTTGTCTTAATAGTTTCAAAGGCGCATGGTCAAACAGAGTAATAGAATCATAATTACAGTCAATAACATCTTTAAGTAAACGATGATTAATAAAGAAATAGTCAATTCTTGAGTAATTATGATAAACATGAGAGAAATATTAAAATTCTTTATCCTTAGGATGTAGAAATTGGCAAATTTCAGAAATTCCAGAATCAACCATAAAGGAGTTAATGAGAGGCCGATTTATTCGGAAGAACCTGAATAGACTTAGATGTATCCATCAAGGGATTTAAACAACAGGTAAAATCCCCACCCATTATCGGCATATACTCATTTAAATTAGGAAGGGATGTGACTAAATACTTAAAAATTTCGGGACAGTCAATATTCGGAGCATTAACATTAAGCAAAACAACTTTTTGGTTAATAAGTAAACCAGTGAGGAGCAAAAATCTACCTTGTGGGTCTGAAATTGTTTCATAATGTATGAAAGAGGTTGAGGAGTCTATAAAAATAGAAACACCCCTTACTTTAGCTTAGAATTCAAATGGTACTGTTGTTGTCCCTTCTAAAACCTAAAAAAAATGTTGACTATCCTCTTTCCGCACATGAGTCTCTTGTGCAAAAATAATATTAGCATTCATTCTATGGAATACTTCAAATATTTTTTTCCGTTTAATTGGATGGTTGAAACCATTTGTATTCCAAGAAACAAAGTTAATAGTCTTATCCATATTGCTAATATTTAGCGTAGTAAACGCACAAGGTTAAGCAGAAGATAAACTCATGAATCCGGAAGAGGAGAGCAGGTTCAAAAAGGAACCGGAAGTTACGACAATTCAGCCATTTTGGTAGTTTCAAGTCAGCCCATGAAGGAAAATCTAGCGAAAAGCAAAAGCAAAAGAGAAACCCTCTCCCCCACCCACGAAAACCCAAGAAAAAGCCAGAGAAAGGCCAGCAGACAAACTAACACCAATTTTACCCCCATCTCTCAAGACAGCAGCTCAAAAAAAAGAAAAAAAGACACAAACCATCCATACTCAAAAAAGACAAAGGGTTAGTATAACAGGAAGAAGACTACAAAACTAATATTACAAAAGACAAGATTAAGAAAGAAAAAAAACTAAACCGTTAAAACCTAAAACAGGATAGCATCATACTAATATTTTGATAAGACACCAGCACTCTTGTTCAGACACACCCGAATGGATGTGACGTGTCCAAGAAATTAAGGTCTTATGGGAAGAAGAAACAACATCTTGATAAAAGAAATTTTAAAAAAACTGAATGCTTCAGCATAAAAGATAAAAAACAAAAATATATTCAAACTTAAGAACATTTAATTAGTAGCTTTCAAAATCAAAAGAATAATAATTTCAAAAATTCTCGAAAGAAACCGTAAACAAACCTTTCCTTGAACATGCAAAAAGTAATTACACTATCAGTAATCACATACGGATCTTCAAATTATAAAAGGTCTGAATCTGTAAGCTAATTGTTAGCTTAAAAGAAGAAGCAGAGACAACAAAAAACTATTAAAAATGGATAATAAAAATACAATACATTAATCAATTTGTAGCAGAAAGATGATGTTCCTCGAGAAATCTTTGGGCATCAGCTGGAGATTTAAACAGCCGACGAGAACTATTGGGATGAACGACACTCAGATGCGCTGGGAATAACAGCACTTGTCTGAATCCTTTCCGATAGAATCCCAAAATCACCGGTTTAAAAGCCATTCTTTCCCTCAAAACTTCAGGGCTAAAATCTTCCATGACACAAAATTTGAAATCTTGGAAGTTGATCATGCCCTTCTGTCGGGCAGCTCGAATCAGGCGATCTTTAATACGAGCATAGTGAAGCCGGAGGATTACTGGCCGTGGTTTTCCACCTGGAGCTGGTCTTAAGCGAGAAATGCGGTGTGCACGTTCAATCACTGGAGGGGTATCCAGAACATTTGAGCCGAACACATCCATTAAGAACTTAGAGAAAAATTCAACCGGATTTCCCTTCTCCACATTTTCTGGGTGCCCGATTATCCGCAGGTTCTGTCTTCGAGATCCATTTTCAAGATCAATAATTTTGGATTTGTAGCATGCCAGCACTTGAGAAGTCGAAGTCTGCTTTTGTTCCAAAGTTTCAATTTTATGATCCCTCGACGAGCAGCTTCTTCAAGAGCTGAAATTCTTGCTTGTTGTTGTTGAATTCCCGATTTAAGTGATTGAAGACTTACGTCAACCGTCTTTAAAGTTTCATCAAGCAGGGAAAATTTTGGGCTAAGTTTATCCTCCAGTCTCTCATCCATAAGTTTCCCGATGGCGTCCAGAGTTAACGGTTCTTTAGTTGCTCTCGCTTCTTTAGTTTCTCGTGGTCTCCCAGCCATTTTAACAAGTTGAAAATATAACTCAAAAAGTCGAAAAGTGTATCTTAAATATCAACCCCTTTAGTATAGGTATAAATAAGCTTGTTAGGGGGTGATTGCAGATAAAAGAAGTAAAAGGATTGGAGCGAAGCCTAATTCAGCTTCACAACATGAGCGCCATCTTGAGAGTTCCTCTACGTTCTCTTCCTGCTATTGTGTCATTATTTCTGGGTTCCTCCATGGATTTATCTTTGGGCTTCCTTCATTTCTCATTTGTTAGAAACTGAATCTTGTCATTTGTTCCCTTTGTGTCACTAAGGTGAGTTTCAACCACACTGACTGTATCAGTGGGTTCAATTATTTTGGTGTGCTAATTACTTCCATCATTTTCTAATTCCAAGTCCCTTCTGGTCTTATTTCATCAGCACTGTAACCATATTCATGGCATACATCACTATCCCAATTTTCTCCAGGCTTACGTTCCTAAATGTTACTCTCTAATGAAACTGCTCATTCAAAACCTTGCGGCCCATCCCCAATTTACATAAAGTCTCACTCACCCATTGTGCTTGCTGGCCAACAATGTTCTTGATCCAACAAAAGCTAAGCTTTACTTTCAAGTTCTTCAAGGTCATGGTCCCTCGCCGCCCCCCCCCCCCCCCATTTTGATAACCTCCTCAACCATTGAGATCTCTTTTCACTTCCATTTCTGCCTTCTTGATTTCATTCTTTCTTCCTGTGTCTGTGTTTTCATGTGTCTAGGCTCTGGAATATTTTCCCTGAACATCACTCCCTTACTACTTCCAGTTAAGTGGTCTGCCCTGGAATTTTACTCCCAAACTGCACTGCGGAGGTCACAAAAATGACTTACGCGGTTCAAGAAATCTGCTCACCGCTATTTTTATGGGCGATGAAGATGGGCAATAAATACTGCCCTTCCCTGTGATATACTGATCCAAAAAGATGAAAAAACAATTGTGAAAATCTGTCATTTTGATCAAGGCTTTAAGTTATCTGTCCTAATATGTCCTTACGTGATCTGAAGTCAGTAAGTAGCATTGGACATACAAAAGACACTTCAAGAAATGTTATTGTTATACACATCTGGATGGGCCTTCATTTTCTTCTAGACTCAGCATTTTCTACATCCCTATCTATTCAATGAGGTAGTAAAACAAATCATCTGACCCAACCAGCATAGAAGTAAAAGCTGATTATCTAGAAAATTTCCTATGCCTGGCAATATTTTAGATTCGGGGAGTAAGCAGAAGTACAGAATTTCCCAAGAGGAAAATAAAACAAAATTGTGATACATACAGTATGTTCTTTTTTCCATAGTAATATAGGAAACTATTCCGTTAGGACAAATCATCATATTTTTATTTGGATGTTTTCACTTAAAGCACCTACAGCTCCAATATCATGAAACAGAAAAGAAGATCTATGTAGCACATTCCATCACTTCCCATTGCCTGAAGTATATTATGGAAACTGCCAACATACTTAGTTGTAATGTCGGAGACACAAAAGTCAACTTGTGCACAGAAAATTGCCAAAAGGAAAATGACATTGACTGCAGTATAAATACTAGCCAGGACATAAACATATTTGCTCAATAAAGTGTATATAATTTAACAAATCTCAAAATATATTAACAAATTAATTAAGTGTTTAAGGACCAATAAAATAATATGATATGTTTCTGAAATGTATTGCTTTTATATCATTTGGACAAACATAAGGTGGGCAGATGTTTTGGTTCAACCAATCATTAATTATTCCTTATCTGTACATTACCGATAGCCATAGATTTTATTCATGATTATTTAATATACAACAGATACAAAGTTTAGATGTTGATCTTAACATACCTGAAGTCTATCAACATGAACTTTTACTCCTCCAACAATGCCATTTTTAAAAGCTGCCAACATGTCCAAAATGGGATTGAGTCGACTCCCCCTAAATGAGAAAAGTTTTTAACTAATTTAGACCTCTGAATATTAAATTAATAGTCATAAAGGAATGTGACAAATGTAATCCTAACTGAAGAGCTTCTTACTTTATGTTATCTTCACGGATCAGAACAAGGAATAGAGGACGCCGATTCATTTTCCAATATTGCTTAATAAATAGTAGTAAGTTCTGGGGATCAAATTGATAAATATTACAAGGATTAGGTACATTGCAAGGAATACCAATTTACTGAATATGTATATACACAGTTATTAATTTGTTCTTTAGAGATTAGAACAGGCCTCCTAGCCCAATGAGCCATGCTGTCCAGCAACACACCTATTATAACACTTGCCCAATCACAGGAAAGTTTACAATGACCAATTAACTTACTAACTAGTACATCTTTGAACTGTGGGAGGAAGCTGGAGAACCCGGGGAAACCCATGCCATCATGGGTAAAATGTAGAAACTCCTTAAAGAATACACCAAAATTGAGCTCTGAACTCCGACACAACAAGCTGTAATAGTGTCATGCTAACTGCTATGCTTCCATGGTACCCCCAACTATTTATGAATAGTGAGCATCATATGATCTATGTGATCTGACCACACTGTGGAACTTTTGTACATGCAAAACTGTATTATACAACTATCTCAAATTTCATCACAGAATTATGAAGTTAGACAGCACAAAAACGTGACTTGCACACTGCACACTGACCTAATTGTTGACCTTGAGCTAGTCCTATTTTCCTGGTTTTGGCCATCATCCCTCTAAAACATTTCCAGCCATGTACCAGTCTAAATGTATTGTAGCCGCTTCTACAGCTTCCTCTGACAGCTGATTCCATATACCCACCTCTCTCCTTGTGAAAAAGTTGTCCTCAGGTCCCTTTTAAATCTTTCTCCTCTCATCTTAAACCTATACTCTCTAGTTTTACACTTTTCTTCCATAGGGGTTGGCAGAAACTATAAGCATGCACCTTAGCTCTGCTTCTCAGAATGTTATATATCTTTTATAAAACAGCAAAAACACAACACAACTAAATGTCTATCGAATACCCAATCTACAGAAATCATAAAACTCTTATCAACTAAAATGATTAATTAAATCAAACTGATCATTTATTTTCTTCAATATTCTTATGTGCAATCTTATCTTCTTCCCTAATCTAAGTAAATATCATTGGAGGTAATGTTTGTAACATAACAAATGACTAGAGTGTTACATACAATGTTTGAAATATAATAAATTAGTTGAATTTACGTGTTCCCTATACCTCTGGCCATGAATTTTATTGGCTATGTAAGAAACCTAACACTAGCCGTGGATACCTTACTGATACTTGCTGATTTTCAAACTACTCATGCTAGAAGTATTCAAATTACTACCTATAGACATCACAAGGATGAATGAAACCAAATTTAATTACTACTGTATATTTCTAGATTAAACTGGCTGTCAAGTGCCTGGTTATTGTGAATTTTACCCATTTTGACAAATATACAAAATATTAAAAGTTAAAATATAATAAAAATTTTCAACCTAAAACACAAATTTACCAAACAACACTTCAAACAATGATCACATTTTGACTATCTCTATCAATTCAAAAAATGTAAAATTACTCCCAAAAATTGTCATGATTATTAAGTTAAACCAAAGCAGTCCATAATTACAATCTAATGAATCACCATAAGTATAAATTGAGAACTGGTTCACAGAGAAAATATACAAGGTGGAGTAATGCAAAGTATTATTAATAAACTGACTTTCTTTGCAGTGTAGTTTCATAATTTTGTCTACACCTACAATATGAATTATTGCTGACTTCACACAACTTCCACCAGGAATTTGCTTTTTTGACTTTAATTTAGGTATGACTTAATTTCAATGTAATTGCTACATTTTTTGAGCACCGAAAGCCCAGAAAAATAACACTCTCAATCTTGATGTCATTGACATTTGCTATTTTCCCCTAGAAGTAAAGCCATTAAACCAATTGATGCAGGATTAAGTACATCATTTGTATTACCCCCATCAGCTGTTTGCATATTGATACATTTGTTGTTTGTACTTTAGGAGAAGCAAACTTTAAAGTGTTTATCCTTGATCTGCAGTTCAGATATCAACAGAGCTTAACACAATACCTTAATGTCATCTATCAGCAGCATGACATCTTGAGCCATGTAAAAGTCACTCAAATCAAAAACAATGGGATAACAAACAATCGTTTTTCCCAGAATTCTATAAAGCTGTGGATAAAACAGAACTTAAATGTTATTTGTATTTCAGAACATAGATGAATGACAAAAATTTAATACATTTGTGGCATTTGTATTATATGAAAGCTTTTGCTCTATGAATGGATTAGTGTTAGATCATAAATCTCAGTGAATATATTAACCATGATGAGTGATAGTTATACTTGGACATTAACATACTCTTAAAATTTATTTGAAATTAAGATTGCGTTTTAAAATTCATCAAAACATGAAATACAATTAATTTACTTACATCATGAAATCTCATCATTAATATTAAGTAATGGATTCTACTATAAAAGTAAATCAAAATATATTCATCGTAACTAAGCTATTTTTCATATTTACCTGTCAACTAATTACATTAAAATACATTCACGTACATTTCATTTTCAGTGTTCAATCACTACCTGAACTAGCAAAGAAAATAATTTTGCTATTTCATGGTTATTGGATTACTGTACTGACCTTTGATGTTCCAATGCATCCAATGGGTCTGTTTGGTCTTCCAGACAATTTAAGTTTTTTATTAACACCCAGGTGGAGATAGGCCTACAAGTACAGTAATGAAGAAATATTACTTTTCTCAAAATATTAAAAATACAAAAGTAACAAATAAAAATATTGTTGAACAGCAACAACTGCATCTAAAAATTTCAAATCTATTATGTGCAATTCATAGCATTAAAATAAGCAGTCATTATAATTTTAAACTGTGCATAATCAAAATTGAAAAACTAATCATTATATTCATAATAATACACAAAGCCAAAATATACATAATGCTTCATAAGCGACATATAAGTAAGTTAGAATGCACATTATTAAGTCTGGCAACATTTCAAATAATTATTGTGGTTCCACATAATCCTTCCCTTCCAGTTCCCACTGTTCTTAATTTTATTAGACATAGAGAATATTCATTATATTAGTAGCAGTAGTTCATTCATCATGCAGTGATGATAACCACTCTAGATATCCGCGATTTGTAGGGGCAGGACTGGTCTGTGGTTACGCAGATATCTGGAGAGTCAAATCCACGCTCAAAATGTTCTTTGGCAGTGTGGACAGAAGATGGCAGCCATGTTGAGTTGGCAGGTTGCTGACTCAGGCTTTCATGGCCAGCCTACATCTCTCCATTGCAATTGTCTTTACTGTCTTGTATGTCACTGCATTCTTGTGGAGGGAGGACTGCTACTCAACCTGATCATGGACATTATATTCCTGAGTTCCTGAGTCTGGGTTGATGCCAAAGGCTCTTAGTGAAGTTTTCACAGTGCCTTTACAGCATTTCATTTCGCATTCCCGGGAATACATCCCTTTCTGTAGTTCACCATTAAGCAGTCTCATAGGGAGCCGAAGATCTGGCAGATCTGTACAGTGGCCTGTGCAGCGTAACTGGGACTACATCAGGATAGTGTGGATACTGGGCAGGCCCACCTTGGTAAGTACCTCAGTGTCAGGGATTCTGTCTTGCCATTTAATACTGAGGCACTGAATGGAAATGGTTCAGTTTCTTGGCACACTGTTGCTACGTTGTCCATGTTTCACAGGAGTAAAGCAGAGAGGGAAGTACTATGGCCCTATACACCTTCAGTTTTGCCACTAGACTTTTGCTTCTTCTATTCCAGATGTTGGAATAAAGCTTGCCGAAGGTTACACTTGCTTTGGCGATCCTGGCATTTACTTCTACACCAATGACTATATTCTGGTACAGTATGCTGCCAAGAAACGTGAACTTGTTAACTTGTTCACTGGGTTTAGTCTTTGACTGTTGATTGTGGTGTTTGGCTCAATGTACGAATCCCTGGAAATGGCCGATGCATTACTTCAGTCTTCTTGGTGTTGATTGAAAGTTCAAAGTTAGTACACACATCAGAAAACTTGTCGACACAATGCTACATACTTCTTTTGAACTAGCATTGAGAGAATAGTCTACAGCAAAAAGGAAGTCTCTGATGATGTGTGTCATAATCTTAATTTTTTCTTGGAGCCTCCTGAGGTGGAATAGCTCCTCATCAGTGCACAGTCTGATGCCGATGCTTACGTCACATCTCTAAAGGCATCAGTTAATATGGCAAACATCAGGGTGAATGATGTTGCCACCAAGACAGTCTCCTAGAATGTCAACAAAAGACTGCTTTGTGTTCCTGCTTTTCATCCTAGAGACGCACAGATGCCTTGGGGTTTCCTTTCCATGTGGGCACCTCTTGGGCTGGATTTGACTGTTCAGTTTAGAAACAATAAGACGGTGGTCTGTCCAGCGGTCAGCACTGCACACAGACTCTGTCACTCTTACATCCTGCCTATCTCTCTTCCTGACAACGACCTCGTCAATTAGATGTCAGTACTGAGAGCAAGGATGCATCCACAAAGTTCTGTTACGGGTGGGAAGGCTGAAGATAGTGTTGGTGGAATAGTGGAAGACTGTTGTTGTTGCTGTGGCCATTGCCATATTTCTCAAAGACCCAATCCCAGGAGGTGTTGTTAGAGCCTACTCTTGCAGTGAAGTCACCAGGGATGGCAACTTGTCCGCTTTAGGAGCAGTGACAATAATTGAGTGCAGTTCTTCGTAGAACTTATCCTTAACAACACTTGTGTTTGCCATGGTTGGGGCATAAGTGCTGTCAATGGTACCATGCTTCCTACCATGTGACCAAAGGAGTTTCATAGTCACGAGCCAGTCATTCATGCCCATTGAAGGTCTAGCAAACTTGTCAGTAATCTCCATCTTCATTGCAAATCCAACCCCAGCGTTATGCTGGTCTTGTTTTCCTCTTCCAATACCCCTCAGAACAGTTACTACCTTCAACGAGCAAACTCTTGAATAAAAGGGGATAACTACACTCAATTTCATGTATCCCATTACTTAAATGTTTCCACAACCAATTATCTCACTTTCAAGGACTCTTTACCTCATTGTCCCTAGTTCTTGTTATTTACTGTTATTCATTTAACTTACACAGTTTGTCGATTTCTGCACTCTGGTTGATCTTTCATTAATCCTGTTATATGTACTATTCTGTAGATTTTCTGAGTACACCAAAAGAAAATGAATCTCAAGGTTGTAGATGGTGAAATATATATACTTTGGCAATAAAATTTACTTTGAACTTTGATGTTGCACTTGGTTAAGTGCTTCCTTGATATCATTAACGTCAGTCCCATTTCCCCTCTGGAATTCATCTCTTTCCTCGAAATTTATTCCAAGGCTTTGATAAACTCTGGAGTCAAATGATCCTGATGAAACTAGTTGTGACCACTGGAGGTCAATAATTTTTTGAATCAATCTTCTGACAATTACAAGGACAACATGAGAGTTAAGCGCGCGAGTTTGAATCAGTAAAGTCATTCTGAGTTCAGCTCTCTCTGCCTCCGTGCATTCCATTTGGTAGCGCTTTGTGCGCGACTACATTTGTGACCCTGACGTTCCAGATGGCATCTGGAACCAGCGACTCTGCAACCAGCCATGAATTTGAGCAATTCGCACAACGCGGTCTCTCTGAAGCTTCCCACTTTCTGGGCCGTTCAGCCCCATGTTCGGTTCGAGCAGGCTGAGGCCCAGTTCAATATCAGAGACATTACAGGCAACGCAACGTGGTATTGCTACATGGTCAGCGCGCTCAACCAGGAGACGGTAGGCCAGATCATCAACTTCCTATGCCAGCCACTAATGGAGGACAGGTACACTAAGCTTAAGGCGCTCCTGATCCGTGCCTTTGGACTCTCCTGCCGCAAACGGGTCGTGCAGCTCCTACACATGGATGGCCTGGGTGACTGCACGCCATCCAAGCTCATGAATGATACACTGGTGCTCATGGACGGCCAAAAGCCATGCCTTTTATTTGAACAGTTGTTTCCCGAGCAAATGCCAGAGGACATTCACCTCCTCCTCGCGAGTGAGGATTTCAGCAACCCACGCAGGGTTACGGCTAAAGTAGACATCCTTTGGCAGAGCAAGCAACGTGGAGCAGCCTCCATGGGCCTAGCCACGATCGTATGCCTCAAAGCCCAGGCCCTGCAACCGAGGCTGCCGAGACCCACGGGGGGGAAAAGAAGAAAGTTCAGAACAATGGTGTTTCTATCACCAAAGATGGGGTCCACCATGTGCTTTTCCGGGAAATGCTGGGGCCAGCTGTCACTAATGGCTACGACAGTTGGCCACTGAGACAGCCTCCTGTACCTCTGGGACCAACACTCCGGGCGGCACTTCCTGGTAGACACCAGGGCCGAAGTCAGCCTACTCCCCCCCTCAAACATGGACACTCGTAACACAGTCCCAGGCCCCGGACTCACTGCCGGAAATAGCACCAGTATTCAGACGTACGGCCTGCGAACTATTGCACTGCATTTCAGGTCCAGCCATTTCACTTGGACTTTCACGTTGGCAGCGGTGTCTAAGCCACTACTAGGGGTAGACTTCCTACGAGCCAAGTGCCTCCTGGTCGACTTGAGAGGCTGGCGTTTGGTCCACGTCGAGACGTTCCAGGCTTTCCAGTTCGGAGAAGCCAAGCTACCGGCCCTCCACCCGGATTCCGTGACCCTCTCGGGTAACGAATTTGCCAGGGTGTTGGCGGAATTCCTCTCCATAGTCACCCCGCAGTTCTTGACAACCGACCCCAAGCACGGCGTGCAGCACCACATCCCCACGCAAGGACTGCCGCTGCACGACTGAGCTCGCAGGCTCCCACCCGACAAGCTCCACCTTGCCAAGGAGGAGTTCCGTAAGATGGAAGAGATGGGAATTGTACACCGCTCAGACAGTCCGTGGGCATCCCCGCTGCACATGGTGCCCAAGTCTGCAGGAGGATGGAGGCCCTGCGGAGACTATAGAAGGCTCAACGCTGCCATAACTGCCGAAAGATACCCGGTACCCCACATCCAGGACTTCACGGCTAACCTGAAGCGACCATCTTCTCCAAAATCGACCTGGTCAGGGGATACCATCAGATCTCAGTGCACCCCAACGATGTGCCCAAGACAGCCCTCATCACCCCGTTCGGCTTGTTCGAATTCCTGAGGATGCCTTTCGGTGTCAAGAATGCAGCCCAAACTTTCCAAAGGCTCATGGACTCAGTGGGACACGGCCCGGATTTTGTTTTCATTTACTTGGATGATATCCTGGTGGCCAGCAGTTCGCATCAAGAGCACATGGCACATTTGCGCCAGCTCTGTCAACGCCTGAGCGACCACGGACTGGCAATCAATCTGCTAAGTGCCAGTTCGGGCTGACGGAGATCGACTTCTTGGGCCACAGAGTCAACCGACATGGCACAGTTCCCCTACTGGACAAGGTCCAGGCCATCCGCCAGCTACCCAAGCCCAGCACGGTCGAAGGCCTGCAGGAGTTCGTAGGGATGGTCAACTTGTATCATCGTTTTGTGCCGGCAGCTGCCCGCATCATGAGACCCTTGTTCTGCCTGATGGCCAGCAAGGCCAAAGAAGTGGCATGGGACGCGGAGTCCAAGGAGGCATTCGAGCAGACCAAGGAGGCGCTAGCAAAGGTGGCCCCCCTAGTGCACCCGAGAGTCAACGTACCCACGGCACTCACAGTCGATGCTTCCAACACGGCAGTCGGTGGAGTCCTGGAGCAGCTCGTCGAGGACCAGTGGCGACCACTCGCTTTCTTCAGCCAGCACCTACAGCCACCAGAGGTGAAGTACAGCGTCTTCGACAGAGAGTTGCTAGTGCTATACCTGGCTGTCCGGCATTTCCGGTAGAAGGGAGTTCACCGTGTAAACCTGGCCACAAACCCCTCACCTCTGCACTGGCCGAGGTATTGGACCCACGGTCGGCTCAGCAGCAGAGGCACCTGTCCTTTATTTCAGAATTCACCACGGACACCCGCCACATCGCAGGGAAGAACAACGTCATCAGCGACACACTGTCTCACCCCTGCCTCCACTCAGTAGGCATATCGTCCACAGGAATAGACTACACAGCTTTGGCAGTAGCACAACGGTCGGACACAGAGATCCCGGCTTATCGCACTGCCGTTTTGGGGCTCCGGTTGGAGTACATCTCCAACGGCCCGGCAGCGGATCGACTCCTGTGTGACATTCTACCAGCAGTCCCCAACCTGTGGTACCAGCCGCATGGAGACGCCAGGTGTTCGACACACTGCACGACCTGGCCCACCCGTCCATTCGGGCATCCATCAAGCTGGTAGTGGACAGATTCATCTGGCACTGTTTGCGCAAACAAGTCGGACACTGGGCCAGGATCTGCGTACATTGCCAGACTGCCAAAGTCCAGCGGCTCATGAAGGCTCCCCTCCAGCAGTTCCAGACGATGCAAAGGAGGTTCCAACACATCCACGTGGACGTTGTCGGCCCCCTGCCAGTCTCCCGGAGCACCAGGTATATCTTTACCATGGTAGACAGGTTCACCAGATGGCCGGAAGCCATACCGCTCGCAGACTCGTCCACTGAGTCCTGCGCCAGGACGCTCATTGCAAACTGGATCGCCAGGTTCAGCCTCCCAACGGACATCACCTCTGACAGAGGGGCGCAGTTCACGTCTGGTTTGTGGACAGCTCTGGTGCAGCTCCTGGGCACCCAGCTGCATCACACCACAGCGTATCATCCCCAGTCCAACGGTTGGGTAGAGCAATTCCACCGGCATCTCAAGTCAGCTCTGATAGCACCTCAGGGGCCCCAACTGGACAGATGAGCTTCCCTGGGTCCTACTGGGCATCCGCACAGCCCCCAAGGAGGACCCGGGCACCTTCTCGGCGGAATTGTTCTACAGCCTGATGGTCCCAAGCGAGTTCGTACCAGAGACCCGAGGTTCAGACGAAAGTCCAGCAGCGGTGCTCATGAGGCTGTGGGACAAGGTAGGGACCCTAGCGCCGGTCCTGACCTCCAGGCATGTTCCCATGCCATTCTTCACCCCTAAAGACCTCCGAGACTGTGAGGATGCTTTTATTTACAGTGGCTGTACGAGGGACCCTTCAGGGTGATCCGGTACACCGGAACTACGTGTGTTGTGGAGGTGGGTGGCCGGGAAGAGACTTTTACAGTGGACCGCCTCAAACCGGAGCACTTGGACACTGAGCAACCAGTGAGGGTACCAGCACCGCACCGCGCTGGCGAGACCCGCCACCCAGACTGGGGGCTCCACTCCCCCAATGGACATTTCTCGGGAGGAGGGGGGGGGGGGGGGTGACGGTTTGCACACATTGGACTTGAACCACCATCGGGAGCCACAGGCAGACATGCAGCCCGCTCAGGGCGGACCTTCCGGGGACAGTCTGACGTCACGTCCGCCCCGCTGGTCGCAGGGACCCATGGGAGGGGAGATTTAAGCGCATGAGTTTGAATCAGTAAAGTCATTCCAAGTTCAGCTCTCTCTGCCTCCGTGCGTTCCTTTCGTAGTGCTTTGCGCGCGACTACACATTATTTCTCCTGCCTCATTTTCTAGCAGTCCTTTATCCACTCACATTTCTCTTTTATTTTTAACATACTTGAAAAAACTTTTACTATCCACTTTGATACTATTTGCTAGTTTGCCTTCAGATTTCATCTTTTCCCTTCTCAGGATTTTTTTAGTTGCTCTCTGCAGGTTTTTAAAAACTTCCCAATCCTCTGTCTTCCCACTAATTTTTGCTTTGTTGTATGCCCTCTCTTTTGCTTTTACAAAAGCTTTGACTTCCCTTGTCAGCCAGGTTGTACTATTTTACCATTTGAGTGTTTCTTCATCTTTGGAATACACACGTCCTACACCTTCCTCATTCTTCCCAGAAACGCGGGCCATTGCTACTCTGCTGACAGCCCTGCCGGCAGCTCCTTCCAACTTACTTTGGTCAACTCCTCTCTCGTACCACTGTAATTTCCCTTACTCCACAGAAATTCTGCTACATCACACTTTACTTTCTCCCGATCAAATTTCAAGTTGAACACAATCATATTGCGATCACTGGTCCCTCAGGTTCTTTTACCTTAAGCTCCCTAATCGCCTCTGGTTCATTACATATCACCCAATCCAGTATAGCCTAGTAGGCTCATCAACTAACTGCTCTAAAAAGCCATCTCTTAGGCATTCAACAAACTCACTCTCTTGAGATCCATTACCAACCTGATTTTCCCAAGCGACCTGCATGTTAAAATCTCCTATGACTACCATAACGTTGCTCTTTTATAACCATATAACATATAACCATATAACAATCACAGCACGAAAACAGGCCATCTCGGCCCTCCTAGTCCGTGCCGAACTCTTAATCTCACCTAGTCCCACCTACCCGCACTCAGCCCATAACCCTCCACTCCTTTCCTGTCCATATACCTATCCAATTTTACCTTAAATGACACAACTGAACTGGCCTCTACTACTTCTACAGGAAGCTCATTCCACACAGCTATCACTCTCTGAGTAAAGAAATACCCCCTCGTGTTTCCCTTAAACTTCTGCCCCCTAACTCTCAAATCATGTCCTCTCATTTGAATCTCCCCTACTCTCAATGGAAACAGCCTATTCACGTCAACTCTATCTATCCCTCTCAAAATTTTAAATACCTCAATCAAATCCCCCCTCAACCTTCTACGCTCCAATGAATAGAGACCTAACTTGTTCAACCTTTTTCTGTAACTTAAGTGCTGAAACCCAGGTAACATCCTAGTAAATCGTCTCTGCACTCTCTCTAATTTATTGATATCTTTCCTATTATTCGATGACCCGAACTGTACACAATATTCCAAATTTGGCCTTACCAATGCCTTGTACAATTTTAACATTACATCCCAACTTCTGTACTCAATGCTCTGATTTATAAAGGCCAGCATTCCAAAAGCCTTCTTCACCACCCTATCTACATGAGACTCCACCTTCAGGGAACTATGCACTGTTATTCCTAGATCTCTCTGTTCCACTGCATTCCTCAATGCCCTACCATTTACCCTGTATGTTCTATTTGGATTATCCCTGCCAAAATGTAGAACCTCACACTTCTCAGCATTAAACTTTATCTGCCAACGTTCAGCCCATTCTTCTAACTGGCATAAATCTCCCTGCAAGCTTTGAAAACCCACCTCATTATCCACAACACCTCCTACCTTAGAATCATCGGCATACTTACTAATCCAATTTACCACCCCATCATCCAGATCATTTATGTATATTACAAACAACATTGGGCCCAAAACAGATCCCTGAGGCACCCCGCTAGTCACTGGCCTCCATCCCGATAAACAATTATCCACCACTACTCTCTGGCATCTCCCATCTAGCCACTGTTGAATCCATTTTATTACTCCAGCAATAATACCTAACGACTGAACCTTCTTAACTAACCTTCCATGTGGAACTTTGTCAAAGGCTTTGCTGAAGTCCATATAGACTACATCCACTGCCTTACCCTCGTCAACATTCCTCGTAACTTCTTCAAAAAATTCAATAAGGTTTGTCAAACATGACCTTCCATGCACAAATCCATGCTGGCTACTCCTAATCAGATCCTGTCTATCCAGATAATTATTGATACTATCTCTAAGAATACTTTCCATTAATTTACCCACCACTGATGTCAAGCTGACAGGTCTATAATTGCTAGGCTTACTTCTAGAACCCTTTTTAAACAATGGAACCACATGAGCAATACGCCAATCCTCCGGCACAATCCCCGTTTCTAATGACATCTTAAAGATCTCCGTCAGAGCTCCTGCTATTTCTACACAAACTTCCCTCAAGTTCCTGGGGAATATCCTGTCAGGACCAGGAGATTTATCCACTTTTAAATTTCTTAAAAGTGCCAGTACTTCCACCTCTTTAATTGTCATAGGTTCCATAACTTCCTTACTTGTTTCCCACACCTTACACAATTCAATATCCTTCTCCTTAGTGAATACCGAAGAGAAGAAATCGTTCAAAATCTCTCCCATCTCCCTCGGCTCCACACATAGCTGACCACTCTGATTCTCTAAGAGGCCAATTTTATCCCTCACTATCCTCCTGCTTTTAATTTAACTGTAGAAACCTTTCGGATTTACTTTCACCTTATTTGCCAAACCAACCTCGTATCTTCTTTTAGCTTTTCTAATCTCTTTCTTAAGATTCCTTTTACATTCTTTATATTCCCCGAGCAATTCCTTTACTCCATGCTGCCTATATCTATTGTAGACATCCCTCTTTTTCCGAACCAAATTTCTAATATCCCTTGAAAAGCATGGTGCTTTCAAACCTTTAACTTTCCCTTTCAACCTAACAGGAACATAAAGATTCTCTACCCTCATAATTTCACCCTTAAATGACCTCCATTTCTCTATTACATCCTCCCCATAAAACAACTTGACCCAATCCACTCTCTCTAAATCCCTCAAAGTTAGCCTTTCTCCAATCAAAAATCTCAACTCTAGGTCCTGTCCTGTCCTTCTCCATAATTATATTGAAGCTAATGCTATTGTGATCACTGGACCCAAAGTGCTCCCCAACACATACATCTGTCAGCTGACCTATCGTATTCCCTAACAGGAGATCCAACACTGCCCCATCTCTAGTCGGTACTTCTATGTATTGTTGCAAAAAACTATCCTGCACACATTTCACAAACTCTAAACCATCCAGCCCTTTTACAGAATGAGCTTCCCAGTCTACGTGTGGAAAATTAAAATCTCCTCACCTTTTCTATTTCCTGTTGTAACCTGTGGTCCAGCTCCTAGCCACTGTTGTCATCAATGTCCTTTTACCCTTGCAGTTTCTTAACTCAACCCACAAGAATTCAACATCTTCCGATCCAATATCTTTTTACTGATTTGATGCCATTCTTTACTAGTAGAGCCACACCACTCCCTCTGCCTACTTTCCTATTCCTCTAATATAACGTGTAATATTGGACATTCAGCTCCCATCTACAACCATCCTTTGGCCACGATTCAGTGAAGGCCACAACCTGGCAATCTGTAATATTGCAACAAGATCATCCATCTTATTTCTTATACTAAGTTCAATTAACTACAACACCTTGAGTACTGTATTTGCTATCCTTTCTGATTCTGCATCGCTAATGATTTGATACTCAGCCTGTTGGCTGCAACTAAGTCCCATCACCTGCCTGCCCTTCCTGACAAACTGACTGCACGCTATCTTCATTTTTTACCATCTGTCCTTTCCTGAGTCCCTTCACTCTGGTTCCCACCCCCCTCCCGAGTCAATTTAAACCCTCCCCAACAGCTCTAACAAACTTGCCCGTGAGAATATTGGTCTCCATCGGGTTCAGGTGCAACCTGTCACTTTCGAACAGGTCATACCTCCCCCAGAAGAGAACCCAATTATCCGAAAACCTGATGCCCTGCCCCCTGCACCAGCTTTTCAGCCACGCACTGTCAAATCATCCTATTTCTACCATCACTGGCGTGTGACACAGGGAGCAATCCAGAAATTACTACCCGGGAGGTCCTGCTTCTCAGCTTTCTACCAAGCTCTCTAAATTTGCTTTTCAGGATCTCTTTGCTTTTCCTTCCTATGTCATTGGTACCAGTATGTACCAAGGCATCCAGCTGCTCCCCCTCCCTCTCCGAAATGTTGCGAATGTGATCTGAGACATCCCTGACCCTGGCACCTGGGAGGCAACACACCACCCAGGTGTCCCATTCACGTCTACAGAATCTCCTGTCAGTTCCCCTCACTATCGCGTTCCCTATCACTACCACTCCCATCTTCTCTCTCTTTCCCTTCTGCACCACTGTCTGTAACCCAGTCACCGTGGTATTCTCCTGGGAGGTCATTCCCCCACAAAACTATCCAAAATGGTATACTTGTTTTTGAGGGGGATGGCCGCAGTGCTGCTCTGCTCTAACTGCCTATTTCCATTTCTCTTGACAGTCACCCAGCTACACGCCTCCCACAACTTTGGTGTGACTGCTTCCCTGTAACTTTGATCAATTATAACCTCACTCTCCCATACAAGCCGAAGGTCATCCAGTTGCTGCTCCAGATCCCTAACACGGTCTTCAAGGAGCTGCAGCCGGATGCACTTTACGCAGATATAGTTCCCCGGGAGACTCTGGGTCTCCCAAGACTCCAAGTTCTGGCACGAAGAACACACCACAGCCATTTAAATGGTACTGTAAGAGAGGGGAAAAGATAAAAAGGAAACTGTAACAGACGCTTTACACAGAGCCAACGCTTCCTCCGAGTCGAAGACTGGTTTGAGCCAAAGCCTGTCGCTTCTACTCTCACCATTGGCCTACTCCCGACAATGGCTGCACTGCTTATCCCTTCTGTACTTTTATTTAGTTCAGAGAGCTCTGTTGACGCTGCTGATAGGCTACGTACAATGGACAAACACCCTTGAGGTTCCCTTTTTAAATAACCACCGCCAACCTGCGAGAAATACCTCCTGGTAGAGCTCTGCTGATGCCACTGATGGGCCATGTACATTGACATATAAAGTCAGGACTTGATGACTAACTATGGAAATTTTGTTTTAAAACATTCTGTGTTATGCAAAACCAAAATTATACATTTCATTTAAATGTTATCATGCTACACGTGACTGCAATTTTTGAAAACTGGAAACAAATACAAAATCCCAGTTTTCACTCAAGACTACTTGGCAGATGTATTTCAGCATTAGAATTTTTGCATAGCAAGAAATCCATGGAATTATAAATCAATGAACCATCCAATATACACAATAAGGAAACTAAATTTAAACTGTTGCAATTACTGCAGACAAATAAAACACTTCAGAATTAATTACTGAGTATCTCTGATCTATAAAAGACTTTGGGCCAATGCTTAATTCATCAAGAACTTTATCTTGGACAGAGCTTATAACTGGCATGCTTAGAGAAACATTTCTGAGATTTGTGGCCTCATTTATGATTCTTAAAGGAGACACTAAAATGCTCAACATACTTCCTTTAAGCACTTAGCATGCATTCTTCAATAAATGGTGGTGTGGACCACCATTTCTCCACCGTCTCCATCTTCCCAAGCTGAATTTCCTACAACTCTGTTTTACTCAAATAGGTGAATCTGTCTTCAGGAAGACTGTAGAAAAATAAGCTGCTGACACACTGTATAAAATATGCAACTAAACTAATTTGGCTGAATTCAAAACTACAAGAAAATAAATGAACCTTCAATCTTGAGAGTTATATTTGAAGATGACCTTGTTGAAGTGGGTGAAGCTGAGGAAGATAATGACGCCTAACGGCAACTCCTTTGCTTGCATCTTCGGAAACAGCTCTACTTCTATCTTTGGTATCTCCTTTTTTTCCCTTTCAAGGTTCTTTTGAAGACCCTGACCTGCAGACACACGCTGACTCCGGTTCTTTGTGGAAATGGGATCAGCTCTCAGGGCTTCACGACCAGTCACGTTTTGGTATGCTAAAGACACAGTCTGGAAGACAAGCACACCTTCAGGGTGCCGGATTTTCATGGCTCTGGAGACGGGCTGATTTGAGGCCTGTGCTGATGTCTGATGTGTTGAGGCATACACGAAAGATCAAAAGCAGCAAACTGGCTGTTGTCTGTGTGCCCAGACACGAGTTCTTTGGGCACAGAGGTTGGAAAAAGCAACGCAAGACTTTTAACACCATAAATCAGCCAGTTGTTATGTCTCCCCTCTCGCTGTGAAACGGGGACATCTCTTTTTCCCTTATTAGGGAGAGAGCACGCCTGTGGTATGTGAAATTACTGGGTGAACGAGTAGTCTGTGAGGTACTGCAAGTCTGTCTTTATTGATGCTTTGCTGCACATTTGAGTGCTCGGTAGGGGGTGCTGGTGCTCTTCGGTTGGTGGGGAGGGGGAGTCATTGCTTTGCTGCTGCTTGTGTGTGGGAGTTGGAGGGGGGCTTTGGGGTTCTAATATTTAACTGTCACTCATTCTGGGGCACTCCTCTGTTGGGGATGTTTACGAAGACAAAGAATTTCAGGACGTATTCTGTATGCATTTCTCAGACAGTAAATGTACCTATTGAAAGAGTTCAGATTCAAAAATAAAATAACTATAAAGAAAATAATGGTTCTAAGCATGGACCGTCTAGCTCTTGTTATCTGCTTCCTGCTACTTCTGTGTCAGGGGCTAAAGAAGAACTGGACAAGAGAGAGGCCTTTGTATTATTACAAATCCTTGTGATATTTTCAGAAAATGGTGGCAAACAGTGTCAACATTACAAATATATGAAATATAATAAAGACTGGAATTTCTCTGCTTTAAAAAAGGATCGATAAAGTAGTTCTAATTTGTGCATGAAACAAAGATGATGTTTCATTCTAATATTGATTTTTGTTTGTATGCAGCCTTCAGCTCTGGCAGTTACTGGTTATGCAAACTGATTAATAGTAAAGACAGTGCAATCAGACATTTGGGACCTACAGTATAGTGTACTTCTTAACAAACAAAACTTAAGTATTAAACGATTTTCAGTTACAGAAAACTACTTCAAGTACAATGAATAAAACTAGGTAGGGCAACTGAGGTAAGTCAATTCAGTAAATTTTTCTTCACTACCAAATGTGAGGAACCTATCCCAGTCCAGTCAAGCACTAACCCAGATAGCATTGTATAAAATCTGAAACTATACCGAATGAAAACCAGTTTGACTAAATTCAAAACTGCAAGAAAATAAATGAATCATCAAACATACTCAGTGAATAATAGCTTACAACCAGTACTTCAGATTGAGCTGTCCCATAGGCAGTACGGACCTACCAGCAATGCCAACTTACTGATGTATAGTCAGCAGAAGTCACCCGAGGAGTAGACAATCATTAATTCCAGTAATGAATTCTCAAAGCTTCAGGTCAAATTTATGCTTATTACCATCTATAGCCTTCACTTCCTTCAAATCTATATTCCTCTAAGTTAATTACCACTGAGGGTAAAACAAAACAGAATATCCTTCACTTTAATAATACCATCAATTCAGTAATCCCACCAAAGTTGTTCCTTGACCACAGGTCATTGGCCAATTTGCACCGATCAATGCTGCACTATGTTTAAACGTTTTTTTTAGCATATTCTAAATCACCACTCACTCACTATACTAGCACTTATATTTTCAATTTAATAGGATTTGTATAACATTAAACATTTAATCATGCAGATAATTCAATGCCTCCAAAATAGAATGTGGAATTAAGTTCCAGTGATGGCGGCTCATTGGTTAGGGGGCACAAACTGTGGTGCAAAAGGGATTCCAAAATGGGGTGTTGCCTCCCTGGTGCCAGGGTCCTTGATGATACAGGGTGGCTGCAGAGCATTTTCAAAGGAGAGGAGTAGCTTCCAGAAGTTGTGCATATTGGCACAAATGACAAAGAGAAGTGAGGGTTGAGGTCCTACGGAGTGAACATAGGGAGCTAGGGAAGATGTTAAAAAGCAGGACCTTGATGGTCAACATGCTATTAAGGGTAAGAATAGCAGAATATGGCAAATTAATCTGTGGGTAGAAAACTGGTGAAGAAATCAGAGATGACAATCAGAATTAGATTTATTATCACTAATATATTTTGTGAAATTTGTCATTTTGCAGCAACAGTACAGAGCCATACATAAAAATACTATAAACTACAATAAGACATGAATATAAAAATAAATTCAATAAGTAGTGCAAAAAGCAAAGCATAAGTAGTGAGGGATATTGAGGCCCTGACCAGGAAAAAGGAGGAGTAATGGGTCAGATACAGGCAGCTGTTATCAACTGATTCTCCGCAGCAGTGTAAGAGATGCAGGAATGCATTCAAGAATCAGGCGAGCAGAAAGGTGTGGTGGAAATGGTTAAAACTAGTGTATGATGGGATACTTGACCATTCTGGAACAGCTGGATTTAAGACTGCTGATGCGAGTCAAGAATAACCTTGGATGATAAGTGCAGTACCAGGAATTCCAATAAACAATATACTAAGCCCTTGGAACCAGGAGGGAGAACGTGTCTGGAGGTAAATTATGAGTCCCGATAAAGGGAGCAAAGAAACTGTTAGACTTGCATTCAGAGGTAAATCATGAGTCCTGATAATAGGGAATCAGGCTCACGCTGGAAGATAATTGACATGTCTTTGAAATGATTGATCATGTACTGATGCTGAACAAAATTATGTGGAGTTTGTCTTGCTGTATAACCTAAGCATCAGAGCTCTGGTGGAGGTGAAGACTGCTGCAGACTCTGCATGATATCATGTTAATAAACTCTTAAAACGAAACTTGAACTCACTCTGGTGTTCTTAGTTAGTGTTTCCATAACAAAAGGTGTCATGAGTTAACTTCCGCAGAGAAGCTCAAGGAAAATCCAAAGAGATTTCATAAGGATGTTAAGGGAGAAAGACTAGCTACAAAGAGAATAGGACCATTCAAAGACCATCTTCATGAATAGTTCTCTGTTTCTACCATGGAGAAAAACATGAAACCTCTGAACTAAGAAAAGTAAATGGAGAAGTTGTGAAGATATACTGCATTATTGTAGATGAGCTGCTTGATACATAAAAAGCATGAAGGCTGACAATTGTTCAGGGCCTAACTAGGTATGTCCTAGAACATAGTGGGAGACTAGAGAAGAAATTGCAGGAGCCGTGGTTATGGTATTTGTGTCTTCATTAGACATGGGGAGGTGGTGTTAGACTGGAGGGTAACAAAGGAAAATCCTGGGAGCTCTGGGCTGCTAAGTCTCAATATTTATGGTAGGTAAGTTACTGGAGAGGATTCTGAGGGATAAGATTTGTGTACATCTAGAAAACAGGGGTTCATTAGAAGCAGTCAATAGGGCTTTGTGCATTGGAGATCATGTTTTATCAACTTGATTGAGCTTTGATGAGATGACCAAGAAGGCTGATGAGGGCAAGGTTGTAGATGTGGTTTATATGGACTTCAGTAAAGCCTTTGATAAGATTCCACAAGTAGGCTGCTCTGGAAGTTTTGATTGCAGGGAATTCAGGGAGATCTGGCTAACTGTAAACATATTTGCATACCATTAGTTTCTTCTGATATATAAAGTGCAA
The DNA here is from genome assembly GCF_030144855.1 of Hypanus sabinus. NCBI lineage: Eukaryota > Metazoa > Chordata > Chondrichthyes > Myliobatiformes > Dasyatidae > Hypanus > Hypanus sabinus. Next base: position 41,810,571 of record NC_082722.1, read on the forward strand.
AAGCGAGGCAAGAGTAGATATTGCACTGCTGGAAGGCAGTAATGGGTTCCCTAAGGTTAATTTACAGGTTTAAACAGTAAGGATGTAAAAGTAAGGGTGTAATGTTGGGACTTTATAAAGCACTGATGAGGCCTCACTTGGAATACTGTGAGCATTTTTGGGCTCTTTATCTAAGAAAGGATGTACTGTCACTGGAGAAGGTTCAAAGGAGGTTCATAAAAATGATTCCAGGATTGAATGGCTTATCATATGGGGAACGTTTGATGGCTCTGATCCTTTGCTCCCTTGTATTCAGAAGAATGAGAGGTGACCTCATTGAAACCTGTTGAACATTGAAAGGCCTCAGTAGAATGGATGTGGACAGGATGTTTCCTATGGTGGGGGAGGCTAAGACCAGAGGACACAGCATCAAAATAGAGGGCCGTCATATTAGAATGGCGATGAGGAAAAATTTCTTTAGACAGAGAGTCGTGAATCTGTGGAATCTGTTGCCACAGATGGCTGTGGAGGGAAATCATTGGATATATTTAAGGTAGAAGTTGATAGATTCTTGATTAATCAGGGCATGAGGGGATACAGGAAGAAGACAGGAGATTGGGGCTGAGAAGGAAAATGGATTAGCCATTATGAAATGGCAGAGCAGCCCAATTCTACTCTTGCATTTTGTGGTCTATGGTCTTAATTCACATAATTACAAGGAAAATCAAATCTAGCTAGGACTTTCACAGTGCACATCAGGGCCCTGGGGAGTGTGGTAGAAGAGAGGGTTGTTGGGGTACTATAACAAGGTTCATTGAAGTCATGGATAACTTGGCTGGTGAAAGTGACATTTAGTGCACCTGCCTTCATAGATCAGAACATTGAATATAAACAGTGAGAGGTAATAGTGCAGGTAATTGTTTTTTGGACACAAAGTGTGGTACGTGTAAGGAACCGGCTGCCAAAAGAAGTGGTTGAGGCAAGTACAATAATAACTTCTAAAAGACAACTGGGCTAATAAGTGGTCTTGAAAGTTTTAGAAAGTCATCTGTCAAACATTGGCAAATAGGACTAATTTGGAGGTTGCACCTTGGACAGCATGGAACACATACCAAAGGGCTTGTTACCATGCTGTATAACTCTGATTCTATTCTATGACTCAATGAGTGGACAGCCAGTGTCTTTTACCCAGGGCAGAAATGACTATTAGGAGAGGGTATAATTTTAGGAAAGTACAGGGACATATCAGAGATAAGCATTTTTTACACAGTGAATAGTAGGTGCATGGATTAGGGGTAGAGATGGACACATTAGAAACATTTCAGAGACCTGTAGGTAGGCACTTGGATGAAACGAAAATAGAGTGAAGCGTTAGATTGATCTTCGAGTAGGTTAAATGGTCAGCGTAATATTGTGGGTCAAATAATCTGTAATGTGCTGTACTATGCTATATTGTATTCTAACTTCCGTTCCTATAAACAGAAAAATAAAGATAGCTACTGTAAATTCCAGTGTATAAGCCGAGAATTTGCCCTAAATTTTGGTCCTAAAATTAGGGTGTCAGCTTATACAGAGGGTGCTAACTTTGGAAAAACAAATACACCGAAGACAGGTCGTATTTATTGGCTGTTTTTGAGTCAAATTGTCAAACTGTCAAATTGACTCAAACTGTCAATAGTCAAAAGGTCAATGCATGAATTCTTTGGTTTGTTTAAACTCACATCTAGTGGCGGGATCACGGATATCAAACCACCGGAGATGACTGCAATGTCCATATTTTCAGCTTTCAGTGCTGCTTTTGTCTCACCTGACAAGTGCGCTTTGAACATGTCCCACACAAGTAGCCACTTTTCCTTTCTGACACCTTCGGGACGTCGACACCACACTTCTTTAAACCACTTCAAGCAACCCACTTTGACCATCCCGCAGTGTTCTTGAATGTAAACAACACCCCGCAATCTTTGTTTTTTGTCTCAACACAAGATCACGTCTATTCATAAATCGGGTGCACCAGCTTCGCGTAGTTTTGAAATTTTCACTGACCTCACGGTGTTTTTCATCCCATTTCAACGCTTGAACTCTAATCATTTCTCTGGTAACAATGTATCCAGATGATCGCTGGTGATTCACCCACTCTAAAATGGTTTCTTCCAGTTCTGGCCACTGGCATGTTTTCCCGCAGTTTGCACATTTCGTCTTTGGCATTTCCCTCAGCGTGTCCTCTGCCTTTCTCCACTCTCTCTCATTTACACTAAACTTCTTAGCAGCTTCAGAATTATTCGTTCCTTTAGCAAAATCAACAACCTTCAGCTTGAAGCCAGCATCATATTGTATTTGTTTTAATCTTTTGTACATGGTGGTCGCAAACTCAATACTGAGTACACATACTGATTCCGCCACCCAGTATTATGTCTTAACGAGATTACGATGGTTTCACGGGGGTTACATTTCAGAGGATTCTTTTCCATTGGAAACCTAATCCAAAATTTCTCTCCTTGATTTATTTAATAAGAATTAACCTATAACGCTCTACAATCCGTAGGCCTTTTTTCTTAACAGGTGCTGGTTCACAAAATTTCCAGGGTCCGGATCCAGCAAAGCTGAGTACCGACATGTGAGATCTTGCGATCTTTTCTGGTTAAATCAAAAACCTCTACAAAAGAGGTCAGCTTATACAAAGGTAACATGAAAAAGTCACTTCTTTAACCTTGAAAATGTGAGGTCGGCTTATACTCCAGAATATACAGTATCTTCTCTTCAGGATTTAAGTATTTTGGTCCAGGATAATATCTTTTCATCCTCCAATTCAGTACAACATTTCTTTTGCCTTGAGGGACAGGCCTAAATTAAGTCCTTAATTCACTTGTAAGGAAAAGTATACACATACTTTGAGATGCTCACTTTATACATAAGACATCATAACAAACAGAATTGTCTAATGTAATGACCATTTATAATTGAGTTAGATTTTATTCATTCTATAATTTTATACATCACAACATTTAGGCAAATCTTTCTAAGGGAAAAAACTCTGACATGTAAATTAATTTTACAATGTTGTGACTACATTTTTTCATGCAGGTGATCATACTGCTCATTGGCATTCAAGGCAGAAAGATGAAACACTAACACATATATTGGGGAATAATAGGTCAGACATTTGAAATGATAGGACTATTTGTTGTAATCAACTTTCTATGAAACTGAGAAGCTGTTATTGCAGCACAATTTCTGTTCAGTCCAAGGACTGCAGCCATTTATCACAATACTTAGTTTATAAGCACAACGTTGGTTGCATAGCAATGTAATCATATGCTATTTACAAAGCATTAACTGAGGATTCTCAGTGAAGTATTTCTGTCTAATAGCTACAAACACTTTGACTGCAACATGCAAAGAGCAGATACTACCATTTACCTTCACAAGCTCCTGTTGAGGCCATATTTGGATGGGCTCCACCTGCTGAGGTGTCTGTGTTTGTATTCCGTATGTGTTGAGAAATACTTGAAGGCTACAAACAGAGCATGATAACTTTCATAATAATGTAACACATAGTAATGAAAACCTTGTAAAATTCATAACTGATTTATCAATACAGGTTATTAATGCCTATGGGCACAATTTATAACTAAATTAGTATTCTCAGTGTGGTAGTTGTATAATCATTTGGCTAAAGAACGAACAAATATAGATAAGGCAGAGGCTTATAATAGCCTATCTCATGGGCTATGCATTACATACCGCTGGCTTTCAGCAATCAGGGACACATGAACAACCACATCATTTTCTGAAAGACCCTGAAAGGCAATAATAGTAAATAAATATCATGCATCAAGCAAATAATAAAATTATTATACTAACTTAGAAACAGAAGCAGAAAAGTAAAAAGGAACAACATATATTGATTACTCTGCCGCTTTAGTGCTGACAGAGCATTGCAAAACTGTAGCTAAAATTTATTAATCTAGCACCATCCATAGGGGTTTATTGTCAATGTTATTTTGTGTGATGCACAACCTGGTGTTTGGTGACATACATTCTCCTATGCTATCAACAGAATGTCATTTCAAAGCTCTGAACGTAATGGTGCAAAGCATAAACCATTTGTGATACACTGTATATTATTAACCAGTTTATTTCCGTAGTCGTAAACACAAAGCCACGGGATTACAGTACATTGAAAATGCCTTATAGTGAAGATATATTGCTGTAATTGGTTGCCTGAAAATACAACATTTTACTGGATTATTTACTTTAGCAAGATAGCACGAAGTACGCCTTTGTAGCTCTTTGAGCCACACCGCCTCAACAAACCCGATTAACCATAACCTGACCATGGGACAATTTACAATGATCATTTAACCTATCTTTAGACAGTGGGAAAAAATCAAAGGACTCAGAGAAAACACACGCACTCCACAGGGAGAACGTGCAGAGACTCCTTACAGAATGGTGTCGGAATTGAACTCCGAACTCCAGAATGCTCTGAGCAATTTTATGCTGCCAATAGAGAAAATAGCACTTTAAATTATTTTTGAACTGTTTACTGTAAAAACTATGTTGGGAACCTCTTGTTAGATCCTTCAAATCCAAACACTGTATTTCCAAAAAGAAAAGTATTGTAAATTTCTGTCATGTTTATACTTATAATCTTGGCTAATTAAGTTTTAATTGCCCTGATTATGTATGACATATTTTTGTTTCAGTTAAATACCGTAAAATGAAAAGCAAAACCTCAGGTGGAAGTTTAGAAATGGCATATTCATGTAAATTCTCTCTTACATCTCTTTGAATTGTATTCAAATAATTCAGTATCCTTGAAAATAACAAATAGATTCACAGACTCTACGTGAACATCTATGACTAAACTTGCTGAAAGACTTTAAATTACCAAGGTCATTTCTCAGTAATAACTGAGTCAAAATCCCAAACTCCTCCTCACCAGCACAGAGAGAGTAGTTCAAGAATGCTGCTCCACAAGGGGAATTAAGATTGGGGTTTGTTAATAACATCTGCATCATGAATTAAAACATAAGGAGAATGTCTTGCATAATTATAAAAGCTGAGTGAGAAATCCAAAACTGTTATATTGTATACTCTCTAAGCACATCAAAAATAAAACAGGATAATATAAATATAACAGGCGATCTTTGATTTACTGTTCATGTTATACTTATACCAGCTTAATTAACATTCCTCCTTTGCATACTGCAATACTCAAAAATACAACTGCAGATGCTGTGGATCAAAGAATATGTACACAACGCTGGAAGAATTCAGCAGGTCAGGCAGCATCCGTGAGAAAAGAGTAGTCAATGTTTCTCATGGATGCTGCCTGACCTGCTGAGTCCTTCCAGCGTTGTGTACGTATTCTCTCATACTGCAATACTAATTCCTGAACTATATACAGTGCCTGAAAAAACATTCACCCCCTTGGAAGTTTTCATGCTTTCTTGTTTCATAACGTTGAATCACAGAGGCTTTTTGGACACTGATCAACAGAAATAATTTTGTGTCAAAGTGAAAATAGATCTCTACAAAGGGACCTAAATTAAATACAAATATAAAACACAAAAAAAAGATTGCATAAGTATTCACTACCTTTAATATGACACATCAAATCATCACTGGTGCAGTCAATTAGCTTTCAAAGGCACATCATTAGTTAAATGGAGATCACTGCTGTGCAGTCAAGGTGCTTCAATTGATTATAGTAAAAATACACCTGTATCTGGAAGGTCCAACTGATGGCGAGTCTGTATCCTGGCAAAAACTACACCCTGAAGACAAAAGAACACTTCAAGCAACTCTGCGAAAAAGTTATTGAAAGCACAAGTCAGGAGATGGATAATTGAACATTTCCAAGTCACTGAATATCTCTTGTGTCATGGTCCGGATCGGTTCCCCTTTAAATTTGGTTAGGTTGCATTATGATCCGGACCACTAACTCTTTGTTCCCTTCTAATTCTGTTTCACGTGTCCCTTGAGCTTGGCAATTAAGGTGATCTACTCTTGACCCAAACCGGCAGCTTATAAGCCCCTGGCTTGAGCCGTTCGGGGCAAGAATGTTAACCAGCCTTGGCAAGTCGCTGTCGCTACCACAAGCCGGAGTTATCCAGCCCGCATCGGAGTACCAGCAATTCGACTTCCTTCGCCAGAGTGGGTCTGGGCAAGGTCAATCTGCCAGGGGTGAGTTGAAGGCGGAGTCCTGGCTCGACGTTCATGCCCATTCATACCCCTCGAAGAAGAGTCCCGGCTCGTTGCCTGAGTGGAAGGCAGAGTCCTGGCTCGATGTTCTTGCCCTGCGTTCGCGTCAGTCCCCTTGAAGAAGAGTCCCGGCTCGATGCCGGTCCTGTGTTTTGGTATCCACGTTTCTGGCTGCGGTGAATCAAGGTCCTAGTCTCCTATTCCAGGGTCCACGTTCCCAGCTGCGGCGATCCATGGATCCCAGTCTCCAAGTCCAAGGGCCATGGCGGTCCCAGTCCCCAGGGTCCCAGTCATGGCCACGACAATCCATGTTCCCACTGTCTAAGTCCAAGGGCCGTGGCTGTCCAGGTTGCCACTGTCCAAGTCCAAGGTCCGTGGCTGTCCATGTTCCCGCTGTCCAAGTCATGGCCGCGGCGATGCCAGTTCCCTGTTTCCAAGTCCCAGGTCCACGGCGATCCAAGTCCCTAGTACCCTAGTCCGAGGTTTGTGTTCCTCTTTGTTCTCCTTGATTTCCCAATTTTCTGTGTAGTGAGTAATAAACGCTATTTTATTGAAAGACATGTTTGTGTCCTGCTTGTGGGTCCTGTCCTAGCACCTGTGTCCCCACCTTGTGACCTCTTGGGGTACAGTTAAATTAATCATCAAGAAATGGAAAGAATGTAACACCGCTACAAATTTGCCTAGAGAAGGCTATCCTTTTTCTTTCTTTTTCCATCTTTTTATTATCATTATTAATAACAACAAAATAAAATTGGTACAGATAATGGGATTACAAACGTACATATTTCAACTAACTATAAAAGAATACAAAAACAATGATTACAGTATAAATGAGTATTCCCACATCATAAATGATACAATATACAAATAAACAAGGCAAACCTAGGTATATCATAATATAGAATAAAAAAAAGAAAAAAGAAAAAGAAAACAAAAAAATTATTATGCAAAAAAACTAATCTAAAATCTAATAACTACTAGAAGAAAAAAAAACAGAAAAAGAAAAAAAAAGAAAAAAAAGGGCTGTTTATAATATCTCACAAAAATACAAAATCATCAGTGTCGTCAACACTGATCATATATGAAAACATATATGAAAACAAAATTGGAAAATCAAATAGGCTTGGAACAGGGTCATATTACATCATATGAAAATATTGAATAAATGGTCTCCATATCTTTTCAAATTTAGTAGAAGTGTCAAATACACCATTTCTAATTTTTTCTAAATTCAAACATAACATAGTTTGAGAAAACCAATGAAATACAGTAGGAGGATTAATTTCTTTCCAATTCAACAAAATAGATCTTCTACCCATTAGTGTAAGAAATGCAATCATTCGACAAGCAGAAGAAGATAAATGAAGTGAGTCCATCATTGGTAAACCAAAGATTGCGGAAATTGGATGGGGTTGTAAATCAATGTTCAATACCACAGAGATAATATCAAAAATATCTTTCCAATATTTTTTCAAAAGTGGACATGACCAGAACGTATGAGTTAAAGACGCTATTTCAGATTGACATCTATCACAAATAGGATTTACATAGGAATAAAAATGAGCCAATTTATCCTTGGACATATGTGCCCTGTGCACAACCTTAAACTGTATTAGTGAATGTTTGGCACATATAGATGATGTATTAACTAATTGAAGAATTTTATCCCAATTCTCAATAGGAATAATAAGCTTAAGCTCTCTTTCCCAATCATTTTTTGTCTTATAATGGGGCTCTGAACGTATCTTCATAATTATATTATAAAGTTCTGATATAAGCCCTTTCTGAAACTGGTTTAGTTCAAACAAATTTTCCAAAATGCCTGAAGACACAAAATTTGGAAAAGTAGGAAGTACAGTATTTAAAAAATTCCTAATCTGTAAATATCTAAAAAAATGAAATCTAGGCAAATTATATTTATTAGATAATTGCTCAAAAGATATAAAACAATTATCCAAAAATAAATCAGAAAATCGTAGTAATCCTTTAGTCTTCCAAGCCAAATAAGCTTGGTCTATAATTGAAGGGTGGAAAAAACAATTGGATACAATAGGAATATTTAAAACAAACTGAGTCAACCCAAAAAATTTCCAAAATTGAAACCATATACGTAAAGTATGTTTAACTATCGGTTTGTCAATTTGTTTCGGCAATTTAGAAAGAGCAAAAGGAAGAGAAGTCCCTAAAATAGAACCCAGTGCAAATCCTGGTAGTGATTTAATTTCCAGGTTCACCCAATGAGGGCTAAAAGATCCATCCCAATCTTTCAAACAACAGATCAAATATCTGATATTAACTGCCCAATAATAAAATCTAAAATTAGGCAATGCTAATCCACCGTCCTTCTTTGCCTTCTGTAAGTATATTTTACCTAACCTGGGATTTTTATTCTGCCATATATATGAGGAAATTTTTGAATCAACATTAGTAAAAAAAGATTTCAGAATAAAAATTGGTACCGCTTGAAAAATATATAAAAACTTGGGTAAAATAACCATCTTAATAGTGTTAATCTGACCTATCAGAGATAAAGATAATGGTGACCACTTAGTAAACAAGCATTTAATCTGATCAATTAAGGGTACAAAATTAACCCTAAATAAGTCTTTATAGTTTTTTGTGATTTTAATCCCTAAGTAAATAAAAGAGTCATTAACTAATTTAAAAGATAAATTTCCATAAATTGGGACCTGTCTATTTAAAGGAAACAATTCACTCTTATTAAGATTTAATTTATACCCAGAAAAATCACGAAGTTGAGCCAACAATGATAAAACTACAGGAATGGATTTCTCAGGATTAGAAATAAATAATAATAAATCATCTGCATACAAAGATAACTTATGAGTATCTGTCCCACGATTAATACCAAGAATATCCTGTGATTCTCTGATAGCAATTGCCAAGGGTTCTAAAGCAATATCAAATAATCGTGGACTAAGAGGACAACCTTGTCTAGTGCCCCGAAATAAACGAAAAAAGGGAGATCTTTGATTGTTCGTAAACGCCGAGGCTACTGGGGTATGATATATCAGTTTAATCCAGGAAATGAATGTTGGACTAAAATTAAACTTCTCCAACATATTAATAAGTATGGCCATTCAACTCTGTCAAATGCTTTCTCCGCATCTAATGAAATAACACATTCTGAAATGTTATGTGATGGAGTATACACAATATTCAATAACCTCCTGACATTGAAAAAAGAATAGCGATTTTTAATAAAACCGGTTTGATCTTCCGAGATAATTTGGGGTATTACCTTCTCCAACCTGGATGCAAGTAACTTGGAAAAAATCTTGGAATCTACATTCAATAAGGATATTGGTCTATAGCGGGGGTCGGCAACCTGCGGCTCCCGAGCCATTTGTGGCTCTTTCACCTCTGTGCTGCGGCTCCCTGTGGCTTTGGGAAATAATTGGTCAGTATTTAATTAAAATGTATTTTATGTTAGTTTGTTAGCTTTTGAAATGTAATTATGGTGATCTTGTACAACCTAAGTGTAGCGACACATTTCCTGCCACATCATAAAACGGCTCACAATTAGCCAGCATTCCGGCTAAGGGAGATAGCCTACGGGGGTTTGTGAGTACGCGTCTTTTGCAGCATCTGCGTCCATGGGGGCTGGGTTGAGGGAAGCTGAAAAGCAAGGCTGTTTAGTTCGAATAAAGCTATCTTTGACTGCAGTTTACTGACACCGCTACAACGTGTTTTTATCGCTGGCTGTCCAGACGGAAGGTGCTGAAACGCTTTGTCGCGTGTCTGGAAGAAGTGAAAACTTTCCTGGGCAGCAAAGGGCTCACCTTTCCTGAGCTGGAACAGCCAGAGTGGCTGGAAAAGCTACACTTCATGGTAGACATGACAGCGCACCTGAACACGCTGAACACAGCTCTTCAGGGGAAAGGACGTACAGCCCTGCACATGTTGGAGGATGTTTTGGCATTCGAGCGCAAGTTGACAGTGCTTGCCAGAGATTTACAGAAAGGCACTTTGTCTCACTTCCCCAATTTGAGAGAGTTCAAACAAGGTCACGACATGATAATTTCGGAGTATTTACATTCTGCAATCATCGCAATGCAAACATCGTTTGGGAAACGCTTCTGTGAGTTCAGAGAGGAAAAAAACACATTATCCTTCCCGGTCACTCCCTTAAGCATCGATCCTTCCCTACTGAATACGACTGCATTGGCAGGTGTGAGTCAACCTGATCTTGAGATGGAACTGGCCGACATAGCCGACAAAGACATATGGGTGTCCAAGTTTAGACGCTTGACAGCAGACCTTGAAGATGTTGCCCGTCAGAAGGCCGTTCTTGCTCAGAAACACAAATGGAGTGATATTGAAAACCTCACAGATGACAGCTTGCGATCCTGTGTAAAGATGAAGGTGACATCATACAGCCCTGATGTGCAGATGCTGTGCGCTGAGGTCCAGGAGCAGAAATCCCATTAACCAAGTATGATAAATATTTTAATTGCCTATTATTTTACTTATATTCATATTTTTTCATTGTTCAGTGAAATAGTCCTTTCATTTTTCAGGATGACAGCTGGCTGACGTTATTTTTGGTTTGCTGCTGGCGGAAAATTTAAGTTCGGCGTTTTTCATAAATACAAGAAGGACTCAAATAGACATTGAATATTTTACTTAAAAGTAACTTTCAACCCAACGTCTTTTTTTCGGAGTTCAAAATGTTTTTGTTGCATGCAGAAATGTAATTTCGTTTTCTCTGCAGGAGTTCATCAATTTCATAAATGCAACACATTATAGTTTGTTTATACATAGCATAAAGGCAAAAAAAACGTTGTATGCAGTGTTATTTCATTTTAAATGTCAAACGGGTTTTGCGGCTCCCAGTGTTTTCTTTTCTGTGGGAAACGGGTCCAAGTGGCTCTTTCAGTGGTAAAGGTTGCTGACCCCTGGTCTATAGGATGCACAGTCAGTATGGTCTTTATCGTTCTTCAATATTAAAGAAATGGAAGCTCTATAAAAAGATTGTGGCAAATTGCCCAATCTAATTGCTTCTTCAAAAACCCTATATAACCAAGGAGAAAGAGTAGCAGAAAAACATTTGAAAAATTCTGCTGTATACCCATCCGGACCAGGTGCTTTCCCAGAATTCATGGAGGAAATAACCCCTTTGATTTCTGCATCGGTCATATGAGTTTCCAATATTGAAAGATCATCTGGTGATAATTTTGGGAAATTCAATTTCCCAAGAAAATCACACATGGTGCCACAATCCTGAGGAAATTCAGAATGATACAGGGAGGTATAAAAATCTTGAAATGATTTATTTATCTCATCATGGTTAACTGTCATATCCCCATTTTGCTGACGGATCTTAGTAGTTTGACGTTTAACCAAAGCATTCTTCAATTGACTAAATTGACTAAACTAAAGCAGTTTACCCGATTTATCACTATGTATATAAAAATCAGATCTGGATTTCATTAGTTGATTTTCAATCGAAGATGTAAGTAATAAACTATATTCTGTTTGAAGTTCAACCCTTTGCTTGTAAAGCTCCTTACTAGGAGTGATCGAATATTTCTTGTCAGTCTCTTTAATTTTATCAACCAATAAAAGAGCTTCCTTCTTTATGCGTTTTCTCAGACCAACAGAGTAAGCGATAATCTGTCCACGTATATATGCTTTAAAAGTATCCCAAAGTGTTCCGTAAGAAATATCTTCCGTGGAATTGGTTGAAAAGAAGAAATCGTTCTGTTCATTCATAAATTTAATAAAGTCCGGATCTTGCAATAAGGTAGAATCAAATCGCTATTGTTTAGCATTAGGAACTGTATCCGTAAATTTAATAGAAAGTTTTAATGGAGCATGGTCAGAAATAGCTATAATATCATAATAACAAACATTGACCGAAGGAATCAAACAAGAGTCAATAAAAAAATAATCAATTCTCGAATAAGAATGCTAAACATGTGAAAAAATGAAAACTCTTTGTCCTTAGGATGCCGAAATCTCCAAATATCAAAAACTCCATTATCAGTCAAGGAAGAGTTAATACAAGTGGCCGACTTATTGGGTAAAGTCTGAGTAGATATAGATTTGTCCATCAGAGGATTTAAACAACAATTAAAATCACCACCCATTATTAACTTATATTCATTTAGATTAGGTAGAGAAGTAAATAAGGACTTAAAAAAATCAGGACAATCCACATTTGGAGCATAAACATTAACCATAACAACCTTTTTATTAAAAAGTAAGCCCGTAATTAACAAAAGTCTACCATTTGGATCCGAAAGGATATCATGTTGAACAAATGCAATAGAGGAGTCAATAAAAATTGAAACTTCCTTTACTTTAGCATTCGATTTCGAATGGTACTGTTGACCACTCCAAAACCTAAAAAAGCGATAATTGTCCTCCTTCCTCACATGAGTTTCTTGTACAAAAATAATATGAACATTAAGTCTTTGGAATACTTTGAAAATCTTCTTTTGTTTAATCGGATGGTTTAACCCATTAGTATTCCAAGAAACACAATTAATGGTCTGAGCCATATTTCTAAAATCAACTCTTTGGTATAAAAAGGGTTAACCAAATTATAAACTCATGCACCCGGAAGAGGAACAAAAATAAAGAGCGGACCCGGAAGTGACGACATCGCGGACACACTTGTAGTTCAAAATCAGCCCAAATGAAAAAACTAAAAAAAACTGGTAAAAGAAACATAGAATTAGAAAAAAGACCACCCACCTCCCACCCAAGAAGAGAGAGAAAAAAAAACCACAGCCAAAAATAGGCTGGGAAAAGGGAAGGATGAAACTAACTCTACCCCCATATGAGCAGAAGACCACTCCATATATAAAGGATATATTAAAAAAATCCACCCAAACTCTAAAAAAAATTATTATCACTATACTAAAACCAAACTTCTTAATATAATTGGTAGTAAAAAAAAACGAGATTATAATCACTAGAAACTTATAAATCGGGTTAAAACCCAAACATTCCAAAAAATATTTAAACTGTGATAAGCAATGCATTATAGGAAGAAGACGAAAGAAAAAAAAACTCCATCTTAAAAAAAACACCAAAAATGTTTAAAAAAAACCATCTTAGTAAAAAAAAATTCACCTTCAAAGGGTTAAAAATACGCCTTTGAAGGAATAATAATAATAGCCAGCGATATAGTATACTGGTTAAAGTAAGTAAAACAAAAAGATTGATATGTCAAAAGAAACCTTTAACTAGAGTATAAAGTATAGAGTAAACCTACACCAATAGCCAGAAACAAAATCTGGTTTTAGGAATCAAAAACCATCTTATACGATCAAAATCACATTTATTAGACATGAATGTCCGTAGCAATAGGGAAGTTCTCCTTCAGAAAGCTTCTCGCATCAGAAATAGAAGTGAAAACCCATCATTGAGCATTCGGCGGCGAGATTCTGAGCTTCGCAGGGTATAAGAGCGCAGGTTTTAGATTTTTCTCATAACATTCAGACATCAGCGGTTTAAGAAGAAGCCTTGCCTTCATTACTTCAGGACTAAGATCTTCTACTAAACAAAAATTGTGATCCTGAAATTTGACCATTCCTACACGCCGAGCCACACGAATAAGTTGCTCTTTAACATGTACGTAATGAAATCGGACAATTACAACCAAGGGTTTAGCTGAAGCACTCGGTGATCGACGCATAATTCTATGAGCGCGATCGAGTAACGGGGGACTATCTGGAAATACAGACGGGAACGCATCCTTCAAAAGTTGAGCAAAGTACTTCATGTGGTCGCCTTGTTCAATACCTTCCGGAAGACCAAGTATACGTAAGTTCTGTCTTTTGGACCGATTTTCAAAGTCGACACTCTTGGCTTTAAGTGTTTCCACCTGTTTAATGGTCGAAAGTAAGTCCTGTTGCAATTTTTCAATTATCAAATCTCGTTTCCGAGCGTCTTCTTGCAGAGATGCGATAAGAACTTGCTGCTGGTTAATTACTGAATCCATCTTATCCATATAATCTTGAAAAGCCTTTATACCTTGTTTAAAAATTTGTCATTGTTCTTCAAATTTTTGATCTAAAACCTCCAATAACAATTCATAAGTTAATTCAGTGTGTTGCAGATGAACTTGCTTTTTTCCATTACCGTTCGGGTTCCGCCCAGGTTCTCGTCCTTTAGATCTAAGAGCCATTTCTGAGTACATATCTTCAAAAATTCACAATAAGCTCTTAACGATAAGTCCAAGAAAATAGCAAGAATCTTTTGGTGTAGGTAAAAATAAGTTGAATAAGGGTGATCAAAGGTTAAAAAAAGTAAAGGTTATGGAGCGAATCTAAAACAGTACTCACTCCATGAGCGTCTCCTGCTGACCTCCAGGCTGTCCTCAAAAACTGAGTGACCGTGCAAGAAGGAAGCTGGTGAGGGAGGCCACCAAGAGACCTATGACAACTCTGGAGGAGTTACAAGCGTCAGTGGCTGAGATGGGAGAGACTGAGCATACCCAACTGTTGCCCGAGTGCTTCATCAGCCACAGCTTTATGGGAGAGCAACAAAGAGAAAGCTACTGTTGAACAAAACTCACATGAAATTTTGGCTAGAGTTTGCTGGAAGGTATGTGAGAGACTGAAGTCAGCTGGAAGAAGGTTCTATGGTCTGATGAAACCCAAAATTGAGATTTTTGACCATCAGACTAAACAATATGTTTGGCATAACTCCAAAATAAGCAAATCATCAAAAACACACCATCCCCACCATGAAGCATGGTGGTGGCTATATCATGCTGTGGGGATGCTTCACTGCAGCAGGCCCTGGAGGGCTTGTGAAGGTAGAGGGTAAAATGAATGCTGCAAAATACAGGGAAATCCTGATGCAGTCTGCAAGAGAATTGTGACTTCTGAGAACTGTTTTCCAGCAAGACAATGACCCCAAGCATAAACCCGAAGCTATACAGGAATGGCTTAAAAACAACAAACTTAATGTCCTGGAGTGGCCAAGTCAGAGTCCAAACTTCAATCCAATTGAGAGTTTATGGTCGGACTTGGAAAGGGCTGTTCACTCACAATCCACATGCTATCTGACAGAGCTTGAGCAGTTTTGTAAAGAAGAATGGGAAAAATTGCAGTGTCCAGATGTGCAAAGCTGATAGAGACCTATCCACACAGACTCAAGGCTGTAATTGCTGCCAAAGCTGCATCTACTAAATACCGACTTTGCAATAAATTATTTTATGTTTAACAATTGTAACTAACAGTTGACCTCTCGGGTCAAGACCCTTTATCAGGTCTGGGAAGGAAGGATGCAGAAGCTAACATAAGAAAGTGGTGGGAGGAGTAGGTGTTCAAGCTGGCAGGTGGCAGGTGAGAGCAGGTGAGGGGGGAAAGTGTTGGGTGGGGGGAATAGAGTAAAAACTGGGAGGTGATAGGTAGAACAATTAAAGGGTTGAAGAAGCAGTCTGATAAGAGAGAACAGTGGACTATGGAAGTAAGACGACAAGAAGGGGCATCAAAGGGAGGTTATGGACAGGTGAGGAGAAACAGTGAGAGGGGAACCAGAACTGGGAATGGAATAAGAGAGAAAGAGGAAGGGAAGAGAAATTACTGGAAGTTAGGGAAATCGATGTTCATGCCATCAGGTTAGTGGCTACCTTGATGGAATACCAGGTGTTGCTTCCTCACCCTGAGTGTGCCTTCATTGTTGCAGGTTTTGGGGCCATGGACTGACATGTCAGAAAGGAAATGGGAAGTCAAACTGAAATAGGTGGCTATCAGAAAATCCTGCCTTCTGTGGCAGATGAAGCAAAGGTGCTTGACCAAGCGGTCCCCAATCCACATCAGGTCTCACCATTAAAGAGGAGCTCACGCTCAAAACACGAGATTGCTAAATGATTCTGCCAGACTGACACACGAAGTGTCACCTGACTTGGAGGATTGTTTGGGGCTGAGAATAGTAGTGAGGGAAGAGGTGTAGGAGCACGTTTAGCACTTGTCAAACTTGCAGGGATAAGTGGCAGGAGGGAGATCAGCAGCAAAAGACGTGGACAAGGGAGTTACGTAGAGAACAACCTTTACTGAAAGTGGAGAATTAGAGGGCAGGGAAAGAAAGGTTAAGTAGCAGAGTCCATTATAGATGGTGGAAATTACAGAGAATGAGATGCTCCATATGGAGGCTCATGGGGTGATTGGTAAGGACAAAGAGAACCTTATCCCTATTATGGTGGTGAAAGGATGGGGCGAGGGCAGATATGCAAGAAATGGAGGAGATTCAGGGGATAGAAGGGGAAACCCCATTCATTGAAAAAAGAAAGAGGACATTTCAGAAGTTCTAGGATGGAAAGCCTCATCCTGAGAACAGATGCAGCAGAGACGGAGGAACTGAGAAAAAGGAATAAAATTTTTACAAGTGACAGGTTGGGAAGAGGTACAAGTCAAGGTGACTGTGAGAGTCAGTAGATTTGTAAAATGTATCAGTAGATAGTCTGTCTCCAGAGGTAGAGTCAAAGAAAACAAGAAAGGGGACAGAGGTATCAGAGATGGAGCAAGTCAATTTAAGGGCAGAGTGGAAATCAGAGGCAAAGTTGATTATATTGACAAGCTCAGCATGGGTATTTGAATCAGCCCTGATGCAGTCATCAATGTAGAGTACATAGTAAGAGATGGGAAGTGTTAGTAGCATTGGCTTGGAATGTAGACTAACGTAAAGGCAGATATAACTGGGTCTTATAGTTGAGGACCAACTTGGGTTTGGAGAAAGTGGGAGGAGCTGAAATGATATTAAGTATTTTTTCTATTTTTATGTGAGCAACAAAGTTCAAAGTAAATTTATTATCAAAGTACATGTATGTCACCACATACAACCCTGAGATTCATTTTTTTGTGGGTATAAGAAACACAATGGAATCAATGAAAGACCATACCAAACGGGCTAGACAGACAACCATATGCAAAAGAAATGTTGGTAGCTGAAGATTTTATTATGAGAATGAAACTCAGACTAAACATTCTTTTATGCACTTGAGCCAAGTTTCAAATCATAAAATAGTTATTTTCATTTACATCAATAAACTCTTACTTCTAAAAAAGGTTCTGAGAAGTGCAATATGAATTATTAATATAGAATGTTGAGAACTTAGGACTATAAGACCATAAGACATAGGAGCAGAAATAGGCCATTTGGCCCATCAAGTCTGCTCCACCATTCAATCATGGCTGATCCTTTTCTCCCCTCCTCAGCCCCATTCCCCAGTCATCGTCCTATAACCTTTCATGCTGCGTCCAATCAAGAACCCATCAAACTCTGCCTTAAATACACCCAACGACCTGGCTTCTCCAGCCACCTATGGTAACAAATTCCACGAAGTCACCACTCTCTGGCAAAAGAAATTTCTCCATATCTCTGTCTTAAATGTATGCCCCTCTATCCTGAGGCTGTGCCTTCTTGTCCTAGACTCCCCCACCATGGGAAACATCCTTTCCATATCTACTCTGTCTAGGCCTTTCAACATTCAAAAAGTTTCAATGAGATCCACCCCCCTCATCCATCTAAATTCCAGCGAGTACAGACCCAGAGCTATCAAACGTTCCTCATATGGTAATCCTTTAATTCCCAGAATCATCCTTGTGAATCTCCTCTGATTTCTCTCCAATGCCAGCTCATCTTTTCTTAGATGAGGAGCCCAAAACTGTTAACATTACTCAAAATGAAGTCTCACAAGTGCCTTATAAAGCCTCAGAATCACATCCCTGCTCTTGTGTTAATTTTTTTTATTTAAATCTTGTACTTGATTTACAGGTTTTATCTCTGGTAAAGAAGGCAAATGCAATGTCGACACTTATTTCAAGGGGAATAGAATATAAAAGCAAGGACATAATGCTGAGCCTTTATAAGACACTAGTCAGGCCACACTTAGAGTACTGTCAAGAGTGTTGGGCCGCTTATCTCAGAAAGGATGTGTTGTCATTTGAGGGAGGCCAGAGCTTTGGCAGCTTTGGGCCTGTACTCACGGGAATTTAGAAGAATGTGGGGAGTGGTGCAATCTCATTGAAACCTACTGAATGTTGAAAGGACTAGATAGGGTGGATGTGGAGAGAATATTTCCTATGGTGGGGGTAACCAGAATTAGAGGACACAGCCTCAAAATTGAGGGGCGACCCTTTAGAACAAAGTTAAGGAGGATTTTTTTAGCCAGAGAGTAATAAATCTGTGGAATGCTCTGCCACAGACTCAGTGGAGGTCAAGTCCATGCGTACATTTAAGGTAAATGTTGATCGTTTCCTGATCGGTCAGGGTATCAAAGGAAATAGAAAGAAGGCAGACATATGGGGTTTAGTGGAATGTGGGATCAGCCATAACGGAATGGCAGAGCAGTCTCGATGGGTTGAATAGCCAGATTCTGCTCCAATGTCTTATGGTCTTATGGCATTCTAGACCTCTTGAAATGAATACTAGCACTGCATTTGCCTTCCTCACCACTGACTCTATTTGCAAGAATACCTTTAAGGTCTTCTGCACAAGGACTCCTAAGTACTTCTGCATTTCAGATTTTTGGATTTTCTCCCTGTTAAGAAAATGTCTGCAAATTTATTTCTACTACCAAAGTACATGACCATGCATTTACAACATTGTATTCCTTTTGCCACTTTCTTGCCTATTCTCCTAATCTGTCTAAGTCCTTCGCAGCCTACTTGTTTCCCCAACACTAGCTGCCCCTCCATCAATCTTCGTATCATCTGCAAACTTGGCAACAAAGCCATCTACTCGATCATCCAAATCATTGATATACAGCATAAAAAGAAGCGGTCCCAACACCTATCC
Organism: Hypanus sabinus; assembly: GCF_030144855.1. Lineage (NCBI taxonomy): Eukaryota > Metazoa > Chordata > Chondrichthyes > Myliobatiformes > Dasyatidae > Hypanus > Hypanus sabinus. The sequence continues at coordinate 41,829,537 of NC_082722.1, forward strand.
CTGTGGAACACCACTCGTCTCTGGCAGCCAACCAAAAAAGGATCCTTTTATTCCCACTCGTTGCCTCCTACCAATCAGCCAATGCTCTAACCATACCAGTAACTTTCTTGTAATACCATGAGCTCTTAACTTGGTAAGCAGCCTCATGTGTGGCAACTCGTCAAAGGCCTTCTGAAAGTCCAAATATACAATATCCACTGCAACCCCCTTTATCTATTCTACTTGTAATCTCCTCAAAGAATTCCAGTAGGTTTGTCAGGCAATATTTTCCCTTAAGGAAACCACGCAGACTTTGTCCTACCTTGTTCTGTGTCACCAAGTACTCCATCACCTCATCCTTAACAATTGACTCCAACATCTTCCCAACCACTGAGGTCAGGCTAACTTGTCTATAACTTTCTTGCTCCTGCCTTCCTTCTTTCTAAAAGAGTGGAGTGACATTTGCAATTCTTCAGTCCTCTGGCACCATGCCAGAGTCCAATGATTTTTTTGAAAGATCATTACTAATGCCTCCACAATTTCTACCGCTACCTCGTTTAGAACCCTAGGGTGAAGTTCATCTATCCATTTTGATATTGTTCGTTAGCTTCCTTTCACACTTCATCTTTTTCCCTCCTAATGATTGTTTTAGTTGCTTTCTGTAGGTTTTAGAAGTTTTAAAATTTTTGCTCTGATGTATGTCCTCTCTTTTGCTTTTACAATAGCTTTGACTTCCCTTGTCAGTCATGGTTGTACTATTTTGCCATTTGAATATTTCTTCATTTTTGGACTACATCTATCCTGCACCTTCCTCATTTTTCCCAGAAACTCATGCCACTGCTGCTCTGCTGTCGTCCCTGCCAGCATCTTCTTCCATTTTACTTTGGTCAGCTCCTCTCTCATACCACTGTAATTTCCTTTGCTCCTTTATTTCCTTTACTGCTTCATCAGACTACTTTCTGCCGATCAAATTGCAAGTTGAACTCAATCACATTGTGATCACTGCCTCCAAAGGGTTCTTTTACTTTAGGCTCTCCAATCACTTCCAGTTCATTACATAACATCCAATCCAGTATAGCCGATCCCCTAGTAGACTAAATGACAAATTGTTCTAAAAAGCCATCTTGTAGGCATTCGATAAACTCACTCTCTTGAAATCCATTACCAACCTGATTTTCCCAATCGACCTGCATGTTGAAATCTCCCATGACTATCATATCCTATTGACACACCTTTTCTATTTCCCGTTGTAATCTGTGGTGCACATCCCAGCTATTGTTGCAGGCCTGCATATAACTGCCATTAGGATCCTTTTACCCTTGCACTTCCTTAACTGAACTCACAAGGACCATTCATATGCTGCAGTCAAAAAGATTCTAGGACATCAAAAATTCTATTCTCTCCCTAAAAATATCTCAGAAATGTGGATTAGGAATATGGATATGTCAAATAGATTTCTGGAATTCTGTTTGATCTCATTTTCCATTCACAGAACTGGCAGATAAAACGGATCATCCTTTGCTATTTCTAGATCCTCAAGTGTGATGCCACTATCAGAATTATTTTTCCCTTCACAATTGAAATAGAGGTTTCCCCTGCTATCCGAAGGCAGAGCGTTCCTATGAAACTGTTTGTAAGCCGAAATGTCATAAAGTGAAGAAGCAATTACCGTTAATTTATATGGGAAAAATTTTTGAGCGTTTCCAGACCTAAAAAATCACATCAAATAACACATAAAACCTAAAATAACACGAACATATAGTAAAAGCAGGAATGATATGATACACAGCCTATATAAAGTAGAAATATTGTATGTACGTTGTAGTTTCGCTTATTAGAATTGAGAAGACAGCGAGCCAAAATCAATTTGGAGAAAAAAAATCATGTACATGCATGCGCAAGTACACACATATGCACGTACACACATGTGCACACAACTGCCTGCACAAGGCTTCATGGTCATGACAGTCTTTCTCGGGGTAAACACACGCATAAAGCAGGCGTCTTTTTTTCGTAAAAGCGAGAAACCTCTTTGGTTAGCGAAATCAGGTACGATGTAGGTCTTTCGTAACAGTGAGCTGTCATAAAGCAAACATTCGAAAAACAGAGGGCCACCTGTAGCATCAAAATCCACCAAACACACTTCCTCACTCAATTTCATTAAGTACAAATATCATCCTATTTCTTCTCTTCCTAATATCTGTATTCCTAACACCCTTTCTAGGTGAAATGTTGAGCCTCTTGCACTCCTTCAATTCGTATACTGCATTTGCTGCTCAAGGTCATCTTTACCAGAGCGCACAGCCAAAACAAAAATAACATACTGCTTAAATACTGGAAAAAACATGCCTCTGTAATACCAATTCATAAATTTAAAGTAAATTATTCTGCAGAAACAGGAAACAATGTCTGCCCTTCTTTAAAGTATATTTCTCTGCTTCAAAAATATGTTAATTGTATTCAAAAATTTCTTCATGTTATGAGAAATTGACAATGCCTACAGCTTCCTCTCTTCTACCATTACATCTAAGAACAGTCCATGAACATTAATTACCACGTTCTTTTGTATTCTTTATGCATTAGCTTTTAAAAAATATTTCTTAATGTAATTTATAGAAATGTTTATGTACTACCGCAAATCATAAATCTCACAACATACAGTATGTCAGTGATAATAATTCTGATTCTGATTCTGACATGGGATTGAGAGTTGCAGTGGAGCACAAAATAACATAAGTTCCATCACGTAAAGGGAATACTTCATTCAGAATTAACCGTAAGTAAATTAAGATAATAAAATCTACATTGGGTGCACCATGTACCAGTCCACAGCAACACATCAAAATGTAGGAAGAACTCAGCAGGCCAGGTGGCATATAAGACATTGGAACAGAATTAGGCCATTCAGCCCATCAAGTCTGTTCTGTCAATCCACCATGGCTGATCTCAGATCCCACTCAACCATATACACCCGCCTTCTCGCCATATCCTTTGTTGCACTGACCAATCAGGAAACTATCACTTCCACCTGAAATATACTAATAGACTTGGCCTCCACCACAGTCTGTGGCAGAGCATTCCACAGATTCACTACTCTCTGGCTAAAAATGTCTCCCTTACCTTTGTTCTAAAAGGTTGCCCCTCAACTTTGAGGCTGTGCCTTTGAGCTCTGGATACCCCCACCACAGAAAACATTCTCTACACATCCACCCTGTCTAGTCCTTTCAACATTCGGCAGGTTTCAATGAGATTCCCCCGCATTCTTCTGAATTCCAGTGAGTACAGGCCCAAAGCTGTGAAACACTCCTCATATGTTAACCTCTTCATTCCCGGAATCACCCTCATGAACCTCCTTTGGATTCTCTCCAATGGTAACACATCCTTTTTGAGATATGGGGCCCAAAGCTGTTGATAATACTCCAAGTGCAGCCTTACTTGGAGTAAGGAAAGGAATATTCTTTTATTTCTTTCCAAAGGTGTTGCCTGACCTGTTGAGATCTTTCAGGATTTTGTATGTTTCTCTGGATTTCCAACATCAGTAAAATCTCATGTTTATGTATCAGCCTATTTTGTTTTAAAGAGTTGAATTTAGTGAGGCATCCAAGTGAAGTTAATCTGATAAGTGACTATCTTGAGGTTTTGCCAACTGATATCTTTAGAGATAGGTGTCTTCTGATGTATATACCAACACACAAATTTAAAAATTTAGGCTAATATCATGATCCGTGTACTCTTAGAGCAGTGTTTCGATGTACTTGGATGCAACTCTATAAATATACTTTAAACTTACTTGATCAGATAGTCTTCAAATTGAGGGGTGATCTACAAACTATATTGCATAACTGCCATCAGCAAAGTACTGTATTTTACTGGAAATACGTGACTTTCATAAACTCACTATTTACTTTCAAGTTCAGATGACAGCAGAGGTTGCTGTTGAGTTTTGTTAAAATACAATATTACATTTTACAGCTGCTATACTTGACTGTGGGACTTTCATACTTCAGGTTTTGATTTGAACCCACCCTGCTCTGACTCAGGTGTTATTTTTGTATGTAATGCTTTATTATTATATCCCTTTAATTATCTTGATTTAATCCTTTAATTGGCATTTCATTCCTCCCTGTCTTTTAACTCAAATTTGATCATTTTGGTCACTTTGCACTAAAATGGTCTTCTTTGTTCTAATGGTGGTTTCTTGTAAAAGTAAACTATTATTCAGAGATACAGTAACAGGCTGTTCTGTCCTAGTGAGCCAGCACTGTCCAATTACACCCATGCGATCAATTAACCTCCCAATTCATAAGTCTTCGGAAGATGTGAGTAAACCAGGGCCCCTGGAAGAAATTCACGTGGTCATGGGAGAACGTACAAACTCCTAACAGACAGTGGTAGGAAAAACAAGAATTTATTGTTTCTTTGTGAATGCTGCTTATATGATGTCTGTGCCTCTGATGGACCTTTTTCATTGCACTTGTGCATATGACAATAAACTCGTTAACTTTTTCTACTTACTTCTCCCAAAGCATTCATTTTACTATACATTTCATAATAAAAAAAACAAGATAATTTGTAGCTTTCAATACCTCAAGCCTTAATCAAGATGCTGAGAAAATGGATCATTACAGAACAAACAGCAAAATAAATATGCACTGTTATAACATAAACATTAAAAAAAGTTTCATAGTGACATTGACACAGGTTCCACTTACTTAAATGAGTACCCTAGAGCCTAAATGACTCATATACCATGTAAACAAAAGTAATGTGGCCTATTTTTGGAACAGAGATGAATTCAGCCTACAGATAAATGCCTTATTCTAATCAAAATGCACGTCCTTTATTGTCAAAAGTTGCATTAGCAGAAAAATTGAAATGTAAGAGGATCGATTGCAAAACGTAAGCATCTGCTTCTATTTTAACTACAATTCTCTTGTAGTTTTAGGCAATTTGCTCATTGCAGTAGGTAAGATTTCTTGAATGTTTTTCAATGAATTTTACATGGACTGTGATTGTTCCAGGCACTGCACGTTGTACAGCTGTAAATGTTGTGTGAAAAAAGAGCAGTGCTAGCAGAAATATAAGTAGATATTGACTAGGGTGCAGCATGTACAAACTAAATATAGGTCTGTACCAGTGAAAAGGTTAAAGTTAATCAGCTGATAACTGCACAAGATCTCAAGGATGTGCCAGAATCAGAACCTCAGTATTCCACTGGGTAAATTTATTTCATGCGATTAGCTACCAAAATGCGCAGGGTGAATGACAATAAAAATAAAATTGACATTTCAAAAGACTATATTTAGAATTTGTATGGATAGTTAGGTTTCCTTCATGAGACCTAGAGATCTAAAATAGGCATTTCACTAATAATAGTATTCACAAGTTTCACACTACACAAAATGATTGTGTTACACCATCACATTTTTCAAGCTTCAGATTTGAACATTGGCTGAGCTGCTATCCCACTTGGAGGAATTAAAACATTTTTAAAAATTCCCTTGAGAAATGTGGGGAATGCTAGTAAGACCAACATTATCTCCATAAAAATACCAGTTATCACAATAATTTCCTGTTAAAATGAGCAATACCATGAAATTATTTTATACTGGAGATATATTTCTAACATACTCATAAAATACTGTACAATGTCCTGGGTATGTTACTCAAAATGGCCTCTTTGGTTTGTTACAAGTAGGAATGTTTCTTTGTCGGTTAAGTGTTTCTCTAGCCGTTGTTTCACTTTAGAATGGCTGATATGGTAATTGTATTCATTTGTTAATCAATGGGGAATGTCATTGTGTCTTGTGATGCTGGGAACTTGGGGGAGGGGTTTTCGCGGGTTTTTTGGGAGAGGCCGAGGAAGACACTGAAGAAGGTGGACGTGTGCTGGACTGCTCGTAAGACCACCGGGGTGGTCCCAGGTGCGACGGCCGGATGGGTCGATTGGTTCGTTGATTGAGCTCCAAAGAGTGCACTAAACAGACTGAACTTTGATAAGTGGCGCCTTTTGTTTTTTTTCCTTGTGTATATATATTGTATTGCTTACTACTCTTTTTAATTTTAGTAAACTCTTTAAAGTGTATTTCATAACGGTATTTGTTGTGGATTTGATACTGTTGGCGGGCTCGAGGAGTAAACTCGATTCTCACAGCACCTGCGTGTACGGGAGGTGGGCCCCTTTTTCCCCTAGACATATACCAGCCTGTTGGGTAAGGGTTACAATACCATGGCCTAGAATGCTTAGATGTCAGGAATAGAAGTACAACCAGATGTTTGGACTTGGCAGATGTCATAGACATATGGTCACAGCCAGTTATGGATGCTCCAATGGACAGGATTCTGGACTCAGCCAGCTGCAACACAGTGACAACCCTCCCTACCATCGAGGACATCTTCAAGAGACGGTGCTTCAAGATGGCATCCATCAGTAAGGACCCTCGCCATTCAGAACATGACCTTTTCTTGTTGGCTACATCAGAGAGGAAGCACAGGAGCTTGAAGACCCACGCTCCATGAATCAGAAACAGCTTCTTCCTCCCTGCCATCTGACTACCAAACAGTCTATAAGCAGGAGCTCATTATTCCTTTCTTTTGCCCTATTTACTTACTTGCTAATTTATAATTTTATGTTTGCTGCCACACAAGAAATTTCTTGTTATATAAGACAATAATAAACCTGATTCTGATTAGACAATAAGACATAGGAGCAGAATTAGGCCATTCAGCCCATCAAATCTGCTCTGCCATTCTATCATGGTTGATTTATTATCCCTCTCAACTATATTCTCCTGCTTTCTCCCCATAATCGTTGACACCCTAACTAAACAAGAAAATTTTGAGTATTCTGAGTATAATGACTGTACCCAGAATATAACACATTAACAATGGTTGTCAGGGTATCTGTGTCCTAAACAGAATTTGTTGTGGCACTTCCTGTGTAAATCACACATCAATGATCTATTTTCTATTTGTGGTGTACATGTAATGATTTCAATCCTCACACAAAACTGTTTTAGATATTTTATGTTCCACTGCGCCTCTATTGTTTGCATTCTCAACACATTTTGATTGCTATTGTGTTGTCACTTTGTAATACTCACTTTCTGTTCTACCTTCTGCAGTCTGCAACTTGAGCTTTCAACTGTCTGAATGTTCATTCTGAATCTTATTTCCATTGATCTGTTGCCATCCCAAAGCCTGGAACTTCCCAATATGAGTACTGCTAGGGTTTCACCACAGATAGCATCTCCTCCACATGTAATCATGCTAATCTATTGGAGCCCATGTATTCAACTGGACAGGAGGCAATGATGCCATGGCCACCATGTGAATCAGAGCTGATTGCAAACAGGACTCAGATGGCTGATCTCAAGATCCACCCTGTTCTGCATAATGATCTGTCTTTGCTCTAACGCCTTTTCAACTGTTTCAAAAAATGAATCTGTAATCAGTAACAGAGCAGTTGCAATAAATTTGAATAATTAAATAACATTTAAAATTAAAATTCAGTATTTGAAGACAAATTAATTAATAAATTTTACACCGTTTATCTTTTCCATCCAAAGTACTGATCTCATTCAAGTTAATGGATCTGTGCTACCTTTGCAAGCTTAACGGCTAAATACAAGAGATTTCCAGCCCGTCAGCATAGAATGGCTAGGCACCATTTTTGTTCTTTCCAGGTGGCTGTTCCTGATATTGTGGTTTGTTACTCAATACAGCATTTGGAGTCACTGAGGTTCCAATCTTAAGGAGAACTAACTCATTAAGAGAAAATTGCGTCAATCTTCACAGCAGAGATATAATATTTACTGGATGTTTTAGAGGGCCCATTAAGAGTGCGGAGCATAAGGGACAAAGCGTCATTCAAGATATAGTATTGAAGAAGTTGTTGAGCTTGAAGGCTGACAAATCCAAGATGCCTGATTATTTACAATCCAAGTTTTGAAACAAATGGCTTTAAAATATGTCCTCATAACCTTTTAAAGGTAGTGTAATATCTGGAATTGTAGCAATGTGACCACCCCTTACAAACAACACACCACCTGTCCCACACACCAAATCCAGAAAGGAAAGAGAAAGTAAACAGAAGTTCCTACTTTTCAGTTTAGCATCAGTGGTAGGGTAAATCCTCCAATGTGTAATGGAGGGTTTGTTGGGAAGAGCAGAGCCAACAAGTTACCTTAACCTTCAGCGAACTTCATAATAGTGCTTACCAGCAAAGATAGAGAGGTCCGTTGAAGTCTGATGGTTCTATTTTTAACAGTATTTATTGATAAAAATACACAAAAATAATATCAATGCAAACATACAGATAATATACGTCATCAATACTAAATCTAAAAGCGCGGGTATAATAATAATCAATAAGAAATAGTTCTATTGTTGTCTAGGGGATAATGTATTGTCCGATGGAAATATGAAAATCACTTTAGTTCATTCAAGCTGCAGCTTTTGGTTGGAGAGAGCGACGATTTTTTTTAGAACTTGCCCGTTTCCATTTTATGATGTCGATCCTTCGAAATGGCGTCAGTGGTGATCTCTTCCTTAGCTAAGTCGCCTTCCGTGATAAGGCCTCAATCCCAGGGCAACGGGAAAGGACACACGTGTGCCCTCCACCGGCTGTTGCTATTAAACGCTGTCATGGGACTTCTAGCGTTTCTCCTGGTGTGCGTCAAGGGGCCGTTCCCCAGACCCTCTTTTATCCTGACTCACAGGGTCTCAGATGTCAATCAGGTCAGGATGATGCCATCCCCCAACCAACCCCCTCTGATCACTCCCTGAGGGCTTCCATGAAGTACAGTACTCAATACACAATTCCGTCTCCAAGAGACAATGACCTGTTCCGTGGCTTTGTATCGCTGGGGCCAGGACATTCCAAGCGTCTCTCTCTCATTTCCTGGGTCTCCTGACCTGACTTAATAGCGATCTTGCGATTCTCAAAAAGGAGCTGGGGGGCACAGGCGTAACAATAGGAACAACACACACAAGTGTCCAAGGAGAGCTTCAGCTCAGAACCGCATAGTATTTGCTGCATTGTTCGTGGAACGATAATCCCCAAAAAGTCAGATGCATAATCAGCCACTTTATATTTATATTCTTTGAAGTTTCAGTGGACTCACCAGTGAAGACTTCTTAAAATAATTCAGCACTATAGCATATTTGCTTTGGAGAATCAGAGTCAGATTTAATATCACTGACATTTGCCGTGAAATTCATTGTTTCGTAGTAGCAATACATAGTAATAAAAATCAATCTATTACAAAAATATATACAGTATATACAGTTGTAAGAAAAAGTGTGTGAACCCTTTGCAATTATCTGTTTTTCTGCATTAATTACTCATAAAACCAACAAAAAGGAATAATGAAATGGTGTTCAGGGTTCATTGAACACCCTGATATCTGACGGCAGAGGGGAAAAAGTTGTTGCTGAAATGTTGAGTGTGAGCTTTTAGGCTTCTGTATCTTCTCCTTGAAAGCAGCAATGAGAAGAAGGCATTGTCTGAATGATGGGTGTCCTTGATGACAGATGTCGCTCTTTTGAGGTATCACCTTTTGAATGTGTCCTGGTTCTGGACAGGCCAATGCCCATGATAGAGCTGGCTGAGTTTACAACTTTCTGCAGCTTTTTCTGAACCTGTTTTGTGGCCCCTTCATACCACAGAGTAATGCAGCCAGTTAGAATGCTCTCCATGGTTCACCTATGAAAATTTACGAGAGTCTTTGGACACATACCAAGTCTCCTCAACTGCTAATGATGTATAGCCACTGCCATACCTTCTTTGTAATTACATCAATGAGCTGGACCTAGGATAGATCTTCAGAGATGTTGACACCCTGGAACTCGAAACTGATCACCCTTTTCACTGCTGATTCCTTGATGATTACTGGTGTGTGTAGCCTCAACTTCCTTTTCCTGAGGTCCACAATCAATTCCTTGGTCTTAGTGATGTTGAGAACAAGATTATTGTTGTGACGCTACTCAGCCAACTGATCTATCTCACTCCTGTGCGCCTCCTCGTCACCATTTGAAATTCTGCCAACAATAGTTGTGTCACTGGCAAACTTATAGATGGCATTTGATCTGTGCCTAGCCATGCAGTCCTGGGTGTAGAGAGAGTAGAGCAGAGGGCTAAGCATGCATCCTTGAGGTGCACCAGTGTTGATTGTCAGCAAGGATGAGATGTTACTTCTGATTTATACAGACTGTGGTTTCCCATTGAGGAGGTCAAGGATCCAGTTGCAGAGGGAAGTACACAAGCCTGGGATTTGGAGCTTGTTGATCAGAGGAAGTCACTATGCTCTTCTTGGGCACAATGATTGTCATCCACATGAAGCAGGTGGGGACCTGAGACTGCAGCAGGAAGAGATTGAAGTTGTCCTTGAAACTCCCACCAGCTGGCTGGCACAGTTTTTCAATACCCTAAATGGTACACCTTCTTATGCTTGTGAGGGTTCATCCTCTTGGAATATGTTGTGACATTGGCCATTACAGAGATCACAACAGGGTCACCAGATGCTGCAGGGATTTGTACAGGTGTAGTTTTATTCTCCCATTCAAAGCATGTATAAAAGGCATTGAGCTTGTCTGGAAGTAAAGCATCACAACCAGTCATGATGTTTGGTTTTGCCTCGGAGGAAGTAATGGCTTGCAAACCCTGCTTGAGCTGACATACATCCGAGCCAGTCTCTAACTTCAATCTGAATTTTTTTTCTCAAGCTTAATATAGCCTTATGTAGGTTGTACCTAGACTTCCTGTATCGAGGGGGTCACCGGTCTTGAATTTGCCACTGAGTTATTAGCAGACTATGAATCTCCTGGTTCATCAACAGCTTTTGGTTTGGGTATGTGTGGTATGTTGTTGAAGGCATACCCTTATCCACATAGGTTTTGATGAAGTTGGTAACAACTGTGGCATATTCTTTCAGATTTGAAGATGAGTTCCTGAGTATTGTCCAGTTCACTGATTCAAAGCAGTCTTTAATGCTTCTCCACCTCCCTTGACCATACTTTCTTGATCCTCATCACTGGTGTTGCGGTCTTTACGACCATTACTAACCAACTAGTATTGCATCTCACTTCACTTTAAATAATCCAACAAAGAGCCTGGGAGGTATCTACTTTGACAAATTTGTCTGCAATAGCATTATGACCAGTAGATGAATTATAAGATCTCTGTAATACGTTAGTTGTTAGAAGTAATCCCATTACTAACTATAATAGGTAGATGATGAGACATTTATGTGGTCAATTTCTAACTGAATAATTTGTATGGCTACAGGGAAATAATGAGGGAGAACAGAACAAATGGAACTGCTACCAATGCTAAGAATGTGGTAACCTGCCTCAATGAATATCATCAAGTAGCACTTACATCCATTGTGATGAAGTGCTTTGAGAGGTTGGTGATAAAACATATCAACTACTGCCTGAGAAGTGACTTGGATCCACTTCAATTTTCCTACCAGCACAACAGATGCATTTCATTGGCTCTGGAACATCAGTACAGCAAAGATGTATACATCAGGATGTTCTTTATCAACTACAGCTCAGCATTCAATACCATCATCTCCTCAAAGCTATTCAATAAGCTTCAGGACTTTAGTCTCTATATCTCGTTGTACAACTGGATCCTTGATTTCCTCACGTTCAGACCCCAGTCAGTTCAGATTGGCACCACAATCTCCATCATCACAGGTTCTCCATCATTGGGGACCTAAGTCACCCCAAACACAAACTGTTCCAGCTGCTATCAACCGGGAAACGGTATCGTAGTATAAAAGCCAGGATCAATAGGCTCCGGGACAGCTTCTTCCACCAGGCCATCAGATGGATTAATTCATGCTGATACAATGTTATTTCTATGTTATATAGACTGTCCTGTTGTATATACTATTTATTATAAATTACTATAAGTTCAACATTGTCCATTTAGATGGAGATGTAACATAAAGATCTTTACTCCTCATTTACTGAAGAATGTAAGTAATAAAGTTAATTCAATTCAAGGCTTAGCCCCTGATATACTCGCTTTATACTTATGAATGTGAGGATAAGGACAGTTCCAATGCTATACTTAAGTTTGCTGATGACACCATTGTTGTTGGCTGAATAAAAGGTGGTGACGAATCAGCATATAGGACAGAAATTGAAGATCTGGCTGAGTGGTGCCCACAAACAACCTCTGACTCAATGTCAGCAAGACCAAGGAGCTGATTACTGACGTCAGGAGGAGGAAACCAGAGTCCAATAGCCAGTACTCACCAGGGGATCAGAGGTGGAGAGGGTCAGCAACTTTAAGTTCCTTAGTGTTATTATTTCAGAGGATCTGTCCTGGGCCCAGCCTGAAGTGCAATTATGAAGAAAGCACGGCAAAGCCTCTTAGATCCTTAGAAGTTTATAAAGATTCGGCATGACATATAAAAGCTTGACAAACTTCTATAGATGTGTGAAAGAGAGTATACTGACTGGTTGCATCACAGCCTGGAATGGAAAATCCTACAAAATGTAGTAGATATGGCCCAGTCCATCACAGGTAAAGCCCTCCATACCATTGAGCACATCTTTAGAGAGCACTGTCACAGGAAAACTGTGTCCATCCTCAAGGACCCTCACTACCCAGGCTTTTGAATATTTAAATTGATAAGCCCTTTTCTTCCAAGACCACATCTGTGACACGAGGCCCTCAAGCTTCAATGACCAAGCAAGTCTTTGTCATTAAGAGCTGGCTGGACACTGTGCATTACACAAGCCACCATGCTTTTTAACCTCCAAACTTGAATCTGGTTTCATTTCCAACTGGAGCTGTCTCCACAGCCTCAAAGCTTGCTGTGGCTGGCTACTTCGACCATTGATCCAATGTACAATAACCATATTTTACATCAATTATGGCAAATTACAGGAATCAGGTACCATTTTTCCATTAACTTTGGTCTCAAAATTAACAGGCTCTGCTAATTGTCAGGGAGATGGTACGATAACAACATAGTCCTTATTTATTTATTTAAAGATACAGTGCATAGTAGGCCCAGCTCTTCGAGCCATACTGCCTCAACAACCCCTAACCCTAGTTTAATCACAGGATAATTTACAATAACCAATTAATTCAAAATAACTGGTACTCCTTTGGACCACAGACATGAGAAAATCTGCAGATGCTGGAAATCCAAGGTAAAACACAAAAAATGCTGGAGAAACTCAGCAGGTCAAGCAGCATCTATGGAAATGAATAAATAGTCAACAGTCATCAGGATTGCTAAAGGGTCTCACCTGAAACGTCGAATGTTTATTCATTTCCACAGATGCTACCTGACTTACTGAGTTCCTCCAGCATTTTGTATGTTTTGCCTTGGTACGTCATTGGACGGTAGGAGGAAAACGGAACACCAGGAGAAAATCATGGGAATATCATACAGACTTCTTACAGATGACATTGAATTGAACTCTGAACTCTGATGCCCCAAGCTGCAATTGTGTTGTGCAAAGCACTTCATAGTAATATAGTTAATTAGTTGTTTGAAGCAATAGATTATTTTGGCCCCTGTGGTAATGAAGGTAAAAATGCTTAGACTTTACTACATTCATCAATCAATTACCTTGCAATGAATATGCTACTCTGAATTAATTTTCATTGTTTAACACTTCACACCAATTTTAGAATCACTAACATATGAGGAGGTTATGATGTTACAGCTTTATATGTACATTGAATATATTGTTACTATTATTCTCTTTAAAGCTGTTAGACTACCTTCTCTTTTATGATGGAGAGCGGAAAAGTGAACTGCATCAGTGTCACAATGATTTCTGAATTCCTTCCATGTTATCAAAGTTGATTGAGAATTCTAATTGCAATGAGGACTGCAATAAAAATGCACATTCATTTTTCTTAGGCTGTTTTATTAGATTACTGACAGACTGTTTGAATCAAAGGAATTTGCCTGAAACACAGATGAATGACTTAAAATTAGTAAGTTAATAAATATCCTGGTGCTTTCCTTGGTGAGTGCAAGTGATTTTCTTGTGGCTGTCACCAGATTATCACCTTCAGATGCCCATGCTAGAAATCTATGATGAGCTTTTCTACTGCAAGTACTCACTTCAAAGCTGTACAGATCCACCCTGGATGGCTGTGGGGATCTGCAAGGGGAATGCCTAAGAGCTAGAGGCAGGAAAGAAAACATATTGACATCCAGAGAAAGGGCAGCATATTCAAGGTCTGCACTGCCACTGGAACATAGAGACCCAGAATGTATAAATGCAAGGCCTAAGCCAATAGTGGTTGACCAAGAAAATATCATGTGTAAACTAACAGTCTACCGACCTGGCAGTGATATTTAATGTGATTACCATCACCCTGATGATCGTTCCCTGGAGTCATAGCTTCCCTTCCATGGACTTTGTCCACACTTCCCACTGCCTTAGTCAAGCAGCCATCAAAGACTCCACCCATTCCAGATACTCTCTTTCTTCCCTCTCTCTTTGGGTAAAAGATACAAAAGATTTAAAGCACGTACCACCAGGCTCAAAGACAGCTTCTACCCTGCTATTTGTCCCCTAGTACAATAATATAGGCGCTTGACACCACACTCTACCTCATTATGGCTTGCACCTTACTGTTTACCTGCACTGCTCTTTTCCCTGTAGCTGTCACCCTTTATTTTGCATTCTGTTCTTGTTTGAATTTGTACTACCTCACTGTACTGTGTAACGAATTGATCATAATGAACAAAACGCAAGACAACCTTTTCACTGCTCCACAGTATATATGACAATAATAAATCTAAACCTAACTGAATCAGTCACATAGATTAGATGTCCACCAAAGCAGATCAGAGTTTGAGCATCCTGAGTTGAGTGACTCAGTTCATGACATAGTGCAGTCTTCCAACAGCTACAAGGCATAGATCAGTCCAGTACAAAATACTCACCACATGCCTACTGAATACAGGTCCAAAAACATTCAAAAAGTTTCACACCATCTAAAACAACCAGTTGTTTTGTACCATCTACAATATGCACTGCATTGACTTGACCAGCCTACTCTGATAAAGCTCCCAAGTCCAGGAAGTATATTAGCAAAAAGTCCAATAGGAGCAGGTGTAGAGTAAACATTACCATTGCTTATTCCCTTCAAGTTGTATATCAGTCTGACTTAGAAAAATATCACATTCCCTCCATGGGTGACAGTCTAAATCTTGGGGGTATCTAACTGACAACATGGTAGGTGTACCTTCATTGGAAAAAATGGCAGTGGTTCAAGAGGGCGGCCTGCCCTTTACTTTCCAAGGGCAATAAGGAATGAGCAATAACACCCAAACTTGCCAGTAATGCTCACATCTTGGAAAATGTAATTTTTAAAATCATTTTTATCTGCACCAGCTTTCTTTAAATGCTTTTCTACCATTCTACCATCAGTCCTCCAGGTCAGTACTGATGGCATGGACTCTACCTTCAGACAGGCAGCACGTTAGATTCCCCTCACATTTTTACTGATAGTTTCCCACTAGTGACAAGTGGGCTTCCTCATTCAAAGCATCCTTATTTTTCCTTTGCTGTGCAAGTATTGAATCCAGTAATCAGCAAGGAAGCAAACTATCTTTCCACTCTACATCCTCCTCAGCCTCCTCCAATTCCTCATCATCCTGTGTTTGTGCTTGAACTGAGGTAAGGATGGTAGTGCAATGATAAAGACAATGATATAATGACCTTAGGCTGCACATGTAACTTTCATGCAGCATAAACTGAAAATTGCCAGTACAGAGATACTCAGGCAGGACTCATTTCGAGGGTGGGAAGGATTGTGCTCCCTAAGGATAAATGCATTTTATGCAGATTCAGATCTTCCTTAAGGTTTTTTGGACACAAGGGTCAACAGTCAAAATGCCTTACAAAAGAACTTTTTCTTTCAGTCCTGCTCAAAAAAAAGTAGGACAGAACACTTAGCCCATTACAGTGTATATTTTGTGCCTACGTAAATCATGTACCACAACATTATGGATTAAGGATGAGGCCTCAGGGTACTTGGAGGCACATGATAAAATAGGCCGTAGTCAGCATGGTTTTGTCGAGGAAAATCTTGCCTGAAAAACCTTTTGGAATTCTTTGAAGAAGTAACAAGCAGCATAGACTAAGGAGATGTTAATTTGATGTTGTGTACTTGGGATTTTCTGAAAGCCTTTGACAAGGTGCCACATGAGGCTGCTTAACAAGCTATAAGCCATGGTATGACAGGAAAGATACTAGCATGGATAAAACAGTGGCTGCTTGGCAGGACGCAAAGAGTGGGGATAAAGGGAGCCTTTACTGACTGGCTGCTGGTGACTAGTGGTGTTTCACCGGGGCTGTGTTGGGACCGATTCTTTTTACATTATATGTCAAGGATTTGGATGATGGAATTGATGGCTTTGTTGCAAGGTTTGCAGACGATATGAAGATAGGTGGGGGGACAGGTAGTATTGAGAAAACAGTCTACAGAAGGACATAGACAGATTAGGAGAATGGGCAAAGGAACAGCAGATGGAATACAGTGTCAGGAAATGTACTGTCATGCACTTTGGTAGAAGAAATGGAAGGGTTGACTATTTTCTAAATGAAGAGAAAATACAACAAATTGAGATATAAAGGGACTTGGGAGTCCTTCTGCAGGATTCCCTAAAGGTTAATTTGCAGGTTGAGTCTGTGGTGAAGAAGGCAAATGCAATGTTAGCATTCATTCAAGAGGACTAGAACATAAAAGCGAGGATGTAATGTTTAAACTTTATAAAGCACTGGAGAGGCCTCACTTGGAGTACTGTGAGTAGGTTTGGGTCCCTTATCTTAGAAAGGATGCACTGAAACTGTAGAGGTTTCCAAGAAGGTTCATGAAAATGATTCCAGGATTGAATTGCTTGTCATATGAAGAGCTTTTAATGGCTCTGTGCCTGTATTCACTAGAATTCAGAAGAATGAGGGATGACCTCATTGAAACCTATTGAATAGTGAAAGGACTTGATAGGGTGAATGTGGAGAGTATGTTTCCTATGGTGGGAGAGTCTAAGACCAGAGGACACAGCCTCAGAATAAAGGGACGTCCTTTTAGAACAGAGATAAGGAGTAATTCCTTTAGCTAGAGTGGTGAATCTGTGAAATTCTTTGCCACAGGCAGCTATGAAGGCCAGGTCTTTATGTATACTTAAGAAGTTAATATATTCTTAATTGGTCAGGACATGAAGGGATACAGGGAGAAGGCAGGAAATTGGGCTGAAATGGTGAAGCAGACTTGACGGGCAAAATGGCCTAATTCTGCTCCTACATATTAAGAAGAGTAACTTTTGTATTTTTTCAATATTTCAATAGAAGTTAGCTTAAGTTTGCATCTACCTTGTTACTATCATTCAATTGTGTCTTTTAGAATGCAATCCCATTTCATCAAAGAAACAAATACCTCCTAATGATAACCTGATCACCATCCAACAAGAGCCTACAGGTTGGTACATATCTCTTGCAACACAGGAAAAACTGAAGTCTGGTGTGTTGTAAGGGTTAAAACTAGGCGGCTAGAAGTGTTCATATTCACTTATGAGAACAATACAAGGTAAGTTATTAGCTAAATGCCAAATATACAGCTGAATCATCAGAAGTGTTGTGCAAAAGTTGACTGTCTTATGGAGGAAACAGATTAAGTAGGGCAGCAAAGAAACTGGGAAGGTGTTGCAGTTCAGAACCCTCTTAGCAGCAGCAAGTTGGTTTTGGCAGAGAACAGCCTAGCTGTGTATTACATAAGAACCAAGAAAGGAGATGATTAGAAATATACATTTTAAAAAGTGCAATATATTGCATAAAATTCTTAAGAACACAAATTAACTTTTGTTAATCCTAACAATACACTTGAAGCACATATAACGATATAATTTACTTTGATGTGAACATTCATGACAGCCATTAATCTTCTGACAGCTTCACTGAACAGAAATACGGACGCCTTATTATGAATTTCACTCAGCAAAATGCTCTTGCTAAACTGCTATCCCTGCTGACTGCTATAATTAACACAAATCAGTTTGAAGAAGTCCCTCTGGAGTACCAAATAATTCATCATTATCACCTTCCATGCAGCACATTGACAGCTTCTGCACTGATTTTATCTAAAATAAAATACAAAATGTAGAAGTAAATGTTGAAGTTACCTTTAATATATTGTATTGCTTTGCACACAGAAGGGTTACAAATTAATAACATTACATTGCACATATTTATCTCTGCCCCTCAACAATAATTGCTGTTACATTCCATTTGGAAGCATTGAAACTGTTAAGCTGTGTTCATAAACCTACAAATTAACCAAATGTACATTAAATTTGGCATGTGGGATATTTGTATCATTGGAAATAAAACTTGAGCCTTGTCTCTATGGCTAAAATTATGGTATCAATCGTAACAGAAATGAAGATCAGAACTCATGCTATAATGCATGACTGTAACAATAATGTTTAAGAGTTTGGCCTTTCTCACCTACTCCCGTTACCTCAGCAACACATTCCCTCACAAATGCCTTACTGCTTCATTCCATTAATAGCTAATTCCAAAAGGTTCACTACTGTCCACGTGAAGAACTTAGAATGGTACAACATAGAAGTAAGCTCTTCGTCCTAAAATGATGTGCTAAACTAATTAAAATGCTCAACTAAACCATTCCCTTCTGTCTATACCCTGACAGTTCCTACACATTCATGTGCCTATCTATCGTATTTGCCTTCACCAGTACCACCCCAGACTGCACAGTCCAGGAGCCCACCATTCTCTGTAAAAGTACTTTTGAACTTATCTCTCTCACTGTAAATGCATGCCCTCTGGTATTAGACATTTAGAACACAGAGCATTACAGCACAATACAGGCCCTTCAATCCATGATGTTGTAGCGACCTAATAACCAACTCTAAGATCAAGCTAGCCCTTCCTTTCAACATATTCCTCTATTATTCAATATCCTTATGCCTATCTAAGAGCTTCTTAAATGCTCCTTATGCATCTGCCTCAGCCACCACCGCTGGCAGGATGTTCCACGCATTCACCACTGTGTAAAAAACTTACCTCTGACATCTCTATACTTCATTCAAATCACCAAAATTATGCCCCTTCATATTAGCCATTTCTGCTAATATGAAAAGATCTTTAGCCATTGATTTCAACCCTGGAAAAAAAAAGATACTGGCTGTCTACTCTCTCCGAGCTTCTCATAATTTTATAACCCTTTATGAAATCTTTCCTTAGCCTCTGCTGTGCCTGGGAAAACAACCTAAGTGTTTCTGAACTCTCCACTTGAGCATGCGCCCTCCAATCCATGCAGCATCCTGGCAAACTTCTTCTGCATCCTCTCCAAAAGCTCAACATCCTTCCTGTAATGGGGTAACTAGAACTGAATGATTACTCTAGATGTGGCCTTACTAAAGTTTTATGAAGCTGCAATATGAGTTGCTGACTCCTGAACTCCATTCCTCATCAAATATACCTTGTTTACTACCCTATCAAAACCACTAGACACAGACCCTCAGCTAGAATAAGTCCTATCAACCATTATCCTCTGTCTTTTATGGGCAATTCTGAGTCCAAACAGCCAATTCGTCATGTATCCCATGCATCTTAATCTCTTGATTGAACCTCCTATGAAGGCACTACTCTTAAATACCCTGCCTGGCTCACTCTGTTTATGGGGCCGTGATTATAGTTCAGTGATAGGAAACACCATTTATTCAAGATCAACAATATGGCATGTTTTCAATAAAATGCCCTCTTATTCTGTGGCAACCTTCACTTACAGAAAGAATTTACAATCATGATTCAGAATCTGCTGAGCAGATTTCCTGTTAAGTCTTTTTTTATGCATCCTTCTCTGATTTTCTTTTTACTTCTTTTATATTGAACTTCCCAAGTTAAATTTTCTAACATCCTCTTGCCTCGTTGTTCACACAATGCACATCACTTTCTGACTTCCATTGAATTTGGTCAAATAAAGTTCCTTGGGTCTAACTCTGGTATGTCGACACACACAAATACCTTTAAATCCATGAATGTACCAGCACAGGAGATAAGACCAATAAAAATCAGAAAGATCAATTGGTTCATTCAGTTCACCTTATCCCTTGTCACCAATATCCTCCACTTAGATACTATTTCCACACAAGGTTTCCTTTTACTTTTACTTAAAATTTAGTTTGAAGTTTGAGGTCTTACTGGCAGAGATTAGTTGGGTGGATTCTCCTACATAGTGCTCAGGAACTGGCTCTGGACAGTATGAGCCTTCAATGCCTGGGGTGCATCCTTTCCTTGAAAACAAATGTGAACAGCTGACAGCAAATTAAGGACTTCCACGAGAGCACAGAAATCCAAATTTATAGTCACTTAAGTTCGTAAATGACAATTACATAGTTATCAGCCAATATTTTCCCATAACCATCTGACCCATGAATTTTATGTGATTTGTATTTCTAGTACTGCTTATTTTTCTAACTTATCTTTATTAAATCATTATTGCAGATTTTCAGCCTGTATGTAAGACTAAACTAACCATTAACTTACGTGCAGATTATTTTCTCTCTCTTTCAACCAAGAGTGCTTTTCAATTTTGTATGAAGTTATATCCTCACGTCACATAGAAATTTATTCATGTCAAATAGTTAGACAGAACAGCAGCAATGAATTTCCATGTTTCAGAGAATCAAATTATGGTGCAAGAAATTTGTTACTGAGACGAGGAGAAATTTCTTCTCTCAGAGGGTGGTGAACCTACGGAATTATTTACCAAGAATGGTGAAAAAGCTAAGTTGCTGGAGAGTTTTAAGGAGAAAGATAAATTTCAGGATAAGAAAAACATCAAAGAGCATAAGGAGAGAGCAGGAAGATAATACAAGGTCAACATGACTTTCTTTTGAAGAGGTGACCAAAAAGATTGACAAAGACAGAGCAAAAAACATTATCTATGTGGACTTCAGCATTGCCTTTTACAAGGTCCCACATGGTAGGCTGGTCCAGAAAGTTAGAACACATGGGATCCAGTGCGAGTTAGCAAACTGGATACAAAATTAGCTTTGTGGTAGGAAGTTGAAGTGGGTAATGGCGGGCTGTTTTCCATATTAGAGACCTGATTAATGCAGTGCCACAGGATTGGGCGCTGGGCTCCTGTTGTTTGCATACATATTAATGATTAGAATGAGAAAGCAAGTGACACTTTAGTGGCATGGGAGCAGCAAGGAAAGCTGTTGAAGATTACAACAGGATCTAGATCAACTGGGACAGTGAGCAAGGGAATGGCAGGTGAAATTTAACTCAAATACATGTGGAGTGATGCACTTAGGGAAATTATCATAGGGTAGGACACTCACAGTGCCTGGCAGGGCTCCAGGAAATGTTGAACAGAGAAAATGGAACACTAGAGAGAGGGTGGTGAGGAAGGCTTCCCTTCATCGGGCGACACACTGAGTACAAGAATTGGGACATCACACTACGGTTTTACTAAATGATGATTAAGTTGCACGTAGAGCATTGTGTGCAGCTCTGGTCACTGCACTCTTGGAAGGCTGTGATTAAGCCAGAGGGTGCAGAAAGGATTCATTCAGATTTTACTTGGGTCTGGAGGGCTTGGGTTTTTGGAAAAGTTTCGATAGACTGGGTCCATTCTCCCTAGAACCAAAGAAACTGAGAGGTGACATATAGATTTATGTGCGGCTCATACAAGATACATGGTGAATGTCTGTTTACATGGTAGAGGTAGAGGTATTTCAAAGTAGAGTACACAAGCTTAATGTGAGAGACAGGAAATTAA